>NC_136518.1:57596824-57786824 GCF_053919585.1 Euprymna scolopes
ATAGTCCAGGTCTCACACCCATACAAAAGCATAGGGATAACAATCGCGTCATATACCATGAGTCTAGTTTTTATTGATAGATGTTTATTTTTGAAGACATGCTTTGTCAGTTTACCGAAAGCTCCATAGGCAAGGCCAATTTGGCTTTCTAGTTCATTCTCAATTGAGCACTTTTCCGATATTATGCTACCGAGATATGGAAAGTGATCTACTTGCTCAAGAGGAGTGTTTTTTTTTTCGTTTTGTTTTTTTTTTAATTTTCTTCCTTTGAAGATTGTAATGCTGGGTATGGGGCAGCCAAACCAGCTGCCACCATTGCCCTGCTTTTTATTGAAACCAACCAAGAGCTCTTTTTAGTATCCTCACTGTTCCCTTAAGTGCACTTGTATGGATCTCTTTTGCACTTGGTTCACCAGGAATATTAGTTAGGTAGGACTTCTTCTTCATAAGCCCTGTGGCACCTATGTCCTGTAAAATGGTGTTGGGTACTAACACTTTTGTCTTACCAATATTAACAGAGAGTCCGAAGCAGTGGTAGTCTGCTGTGAAGTTGTTTATGGATCTCGGGATGTTTTCCTTGGAATGGCAAAGGACCATGTTGTCATCTGCATATTGGAGCTCTGTGATGTGTTGAAATTTCACAAGGTTTTGAGATTTTAGTCTAGCAGACTTGAAAAGTCCCCCATCATATCGGTACCTAATGCTCACCCCCGGGTTATTTGGGGGAAATTTGTGCAATATTGTAGCAAGATATAAGGGAAAAAAGAGTAGGTGCAAGAACACAGCCTTGTTTTAGTCCACAAGTAACTGGAAACTTTTTTGTTCATTCCCCTGGTTCAGTACATATCCTGACATGCCATCATGCAGGAAATGAGACAAAGAACCTTACCAAAACTCTAGAATGGCCTGATTTGGTTTGGCATCTTCACCAAAACAATTTCATCAATTGATATTTTCATCTGTGCAAAATAATGTCCATTTTTTTTCATACTCCCAGAAGACCTTTATATAGATTTCATATAGTTCCTTTTTTTTTCTAAGGAGTCCACCACTCTATCCAAAATCTTCAAGGAAGGAATATAATTCAACTACACCTGAGATATGTTGTTCTCATCCCAAGGGAGATCAAGCTAACACTTCTCCTTCAGAATAATAGTTTCTTTGAAAACTTTAATTTTGTCCTCATCATAGGATGACAAATTGGATTCCCTGTCTATTCCGATCGAGTCAAGAAAAAGAAACTCTTTATTTTGGGTTTGACAGAGGATTCCTAAAAAAAAAAAATGGTCCCTACAGATCAGGAAATAAAGAGACAGGATTCAATACTCCTTCAATAATGTAGCTTGAACAAGTAAATTGCAGAAGAAAGGGAAGCTATACTGGCTATTAACCTTCTTCAAATCCTTCCCCTAAAAACAACTTATTTGTCCAAAGAGAATTATACTATTTGTAGTCTGTCAAGCAGATCCATCCAGACATTTAATTAAGAAAACTTTAAGGCATTGGATAAGATCCAAACCTACAATACCATCTAAGGTTAAATGGTTTAAGTTATCATAGCTTGGACTTGGGTGTATTTGCTACTACTGCTAAATTTGAACCAAGAAGACTGCCTTTTCTTTCCACTCCGGCAAGGCGCTCCCCTATGCAGCCGTAAGGTATGTTAATATATTCTTCTCCACTTATTTCTGAACCTTATCATGTATTTTAGAAAACAGTGTGTATTTTCTGCCCTCAATTTGCAGGAATTCCGTTTCTTTTATATTAGCTACAATCTCTGCAAGCGAGAGATTTTAAAGTTTAACTCATCAGTAAATAATGCAGTCAAAAAAAAAAAGGGCTTCTGTGACCCAAGTTTTAAACACTTCAAGTTGATGAAGATCAAAATTCTTGGTACCTAGAAATGTTCTTATGGGCATTCTATCAGTTTTCAAATTAATACCCTCTTGAGAATCCAATTTTTTGTATATAGCACTGGAAAAAATGAACTTTGGCTTCCAGTGTTAATAAGACAATTCAAATGACTGGAGAACTCTCTCTTATTTTTTTAACTAACACATGTAGAATGAAACAAATTCACTCATCGTAAGCAGACAGTATGGAAGTCTTACCTACAAAGTACTGATTTCGTGCACATCACCAAAAAAATATGTCCCGGCCCCACAAGAAATGCACAGGTAGGGAAATCCCTTTATCCCTGGACAATTCATTTCCTTGTGAGAACCCAAACAGTTTTTACATAAATAGACCTCTGTTGCATATTTAAATCTTGAACAATGTGTCACGTCTCCAGATAGGACGTTTTTTGAAGAAGGGATGCATTCAGTCGTCACAAGTTTTTCAAGTTGGAATCTCGTTTTTGTTTAGACCTCTGTGTGAGCTTTTCTTTTAAGCCTTTCTGTTAATTTTCCTTCTTTTCTACCCCTTTGTTTGGAGTAAACACTGTTTTTTATGTAACAAAACTTGGGGTTACAATCTTCACTATTTTTATACTGTAGCCCCCCCCCCCGGCGAGACTTCACATTATCATGTGATGTCATACCTTCGTTTTCGTGTATTTGCTACTTCTGCCGAATTTGAACTGAGAAGACTGCTTTTTCTTTCAACTCCAGGCCCCTTCTATACAGCCATGAGGTACATTAATATATTCTTCTCCACTTATTTCTTTAACTTATCATGCATGGTAGAAAACAGCGTGTATTTTCTGCCTTCAATTTTCAGGAATTGTAGCTTATTTTCTCTTTTTATTTTTTTATTTATTTTTTTTGGGGGGGGGACTCCTCGTAGACTTATTTCTTCTCTCCTTTTTCTTCTCTTTTCTCGCCTTTTTCTTCTCTTTTCTCTCCTTTTCTCGCACAGAATTTATTTTTTATAATTCCTTTTATTTTTTTATATATTGTTTCAGATTTCCCCCCCCCCTAGTTAATAAAGCATCCTGAACACAATACGTTGTCTATGTGGAATTAATTCCAGTTTATTCTGTCTGCCCAACGCATGCTTTCCAAGGTCTGACTGCTGAACATACTATAGGTACCGCAAGCAAGATTGCCAAAGAATAAATGCCAAGAAGCAGAACAGTAAGTTTGGAACCTAGAACAATCCTTCGTTCTGTGTTCATATTTATCACACAATTTATAGAATTTATTGTGCATCTTTTCATTTAACCAATATCTGATCAATCAAATCTTAACAGTCCGATAATCATATTTTTATATCAAGGACATTATTGGAATATGATAAGTTAGATCTGTGACTCTACCATCACAGAACTATGAAATAATCAGACATTCAGATGGCGACAAGCTAGTTTTGTCCAATTGTAATGAAAAAACTTTGATACGGAGGGAACTTTAAATAAGCTTTATTTTATTAAGAACAGACCCGGGAAATGAGACCTGTTACTTCAAGGAAAGGAAGAGAAAGGAAGGAAAAACTCAAGGGAAGTAACTCACTTCCGGAGAGTAGAAACGGAAGTTAAAAGAAGTTAGAGAGTTCTTTTCTATCAGCACACCAATATTGCAACAGTTGATTTAATCCTGAATTTCTTTGCCGTCAGCTTTGTCTTAATTTCTTTTCTTGAAGGAACCATTTTTGAAAACTTAACCCAGCAAATTTAAATTAAACTCAATCGCCAATATTAATGTTAAAGAAATATATATATATATATAGATAGGGTCCAAAAGACAGTCGCCAACCTGGTAGGTCCTAAACTGTCATCTAGGCTGTACCATTGACGAAATGTTGCATCCCTCTGCTTGTTGTACAAGTACTTTAGTGGTGAATGCTCTGACGAACTGCAAGCACTTGTACCCCCTCGATGTGAATACCCCCAACAAACCCGACAAGCAGCTAAATCCCACCCCTTCACAGTAGAGATCCCTCGGTGTAAGAAGGCTTTCTACTCCATTAGTTTCTTCCACAGAACTGCTAGACTTTGGAACTCCCTTCCAGGATTCTGCTTTCTCAACTGTACTGACATGCAGAAGTTCAAGAGTAATGTGAGGAGACATCGTTTTTTTTTTTTACATTGGGGTCACCACTTAACACAGGCCACTCAGGGATAAGGGTTATTGCGTGTACAGTAATCAATGAGATAGTTTTGTAGTAATCATTAGTATTGAGGGTTTTGATAGAGTGTCTTACTTAAGGGGGCGGTTTGTCAGGAGTTTGTTTATGTTGGACTTGAAGACGTCCAAGTTGTAGTCAGGTGGGGAACAGGCAAGCGGCAGAGAGTTCCACAGGCGTGCAGTTCTAAGAAAGAAGCTTTGCTCATGGAATCTACGTTTTGATTTAGGCACAGATAAAGAGTGGGGAAAATTATTGACAGTGGTTTCAGCCAGAGGGGTGTTTCTCGTGAAAGATTGGCGAGGGAGGACGAGGGATTGGAGCTCAGACCAGCACCTGCCATGGAAATAACGATAAAACAAAGACAGGCTTGCAACATCTCTTCTGTGGGAGAGAGGTTGCAGGGAAGAGAAAAGGGCATCCCCCACTAAACTACGAAGTCTATTTTGTACTTTGTCAAGGCAGGATAGGCTGTTTTTAGCAGCTCCTGCCCAGATGTGGCAGCAGTACTCCATCCTTGGACGTACTTGGCTTTTATATAGATAGAGAATTGCATCAGTAGTGAGATATCTTCTGGAGCGGTAGAAGGACCCCACCATTTTCCCAGCGTCCCTGGCAACAGATTTGATGTACGTGTTCCATTTCAGATCAGGAGTATAGGTCAAACCCAGAAGTTTATCAAAACATGGAGCCTCCCCAAGACGAGAGCCATACATTTCAATTGATGCCAGATGGGGATCAGAGCGTTGATGATGTAAAGATAGAAGCTTGGTTTTGGATGCATTAAAAGTGACCAGCCACCTCTTCTCCCATTGTACCACGCGCTCAAGATCAGAGGAGAGAGAATCAGAGAGAACTTTGTCATTTACGGCCTTTGATGTGTAGCCATAGATGGTCGTGTTATCAGCATAAATGTCAACGAATGATTTAAGTATGTGTTTTGGGAGGTCATTGATGTAAATCAGGAAGAGAGTTGGGCCCAGGATGGACCCCTGAGGGACTCCAGCATTAATACTGTGGGCCTCTGATTTCTGCACATCAACAACTACTCTTATGGACCTATCAGAGAGAAATGATCTAATGATTGAGAAAATATTTCCAGTAATACCATAGCTGGAAATCTTGTGAAGTAGGCCCTTATGCCATACCTTATCTTGCTCCTTGTCTCCCTTCATAATGTCCTTGCAAATTATGTCCACAATAGTAACCCCCTACTTCAAAGTAGCGCTGTGCCTTGTTTGGGGTGAAAATTGAATAAAAAAAAAAAGACTCAGGAGAGAAGGAGGAAAAGAAAATGCTAAAGAAGACAAAGAGGGCAAAATAGATAACACCAACCTCCTGAAAACATTTCCCAATCCCAAACCCCTATACAGCAGAATACCCTTCCCTTCTTTAACACCTCCTTACCAGTAGAAGAAATGGCAAAAATGCAGGAAAAGGAAGAGGAGGAGGATAAGATTGTATAAGTCCAAGAGGTAGAAGCCCAGAAGAAGAAGCCGCACCTACACTTGTGACTGGTGAACACACTGAAACAGCTAGCTAATTTCCTCTATGTCGACGACGTAAAAATAGTACAAGATCCAAGAAATTTTCTGGAAACGCCTCTACACATCATGTTTGTAAAGAAAGAAAAGGAAGGGAGGATGAAGGCGCTTTGGAGAATACTGAATGAGGCAAAGATGGCAATACCTGAACTCAATCTGATGGAGGAAGAACATCCATCCTTAACTCAAATCAAGGTCAAATGTGAAGGGAGGGTCTCTATTTAAGTTCACCCCTCTCTATATAGGGCTTTGACAGTAACCTTCCCCTTGGACATGGGAGGTCTGGCTCGAAATTGTCAGCCTGCAGAAACATGAATTTGAACCTAGCTATTTTGAATATGAGGGGCATGAGATCCCAAAGCAAGGCTGCTCGTGTGCTGAGGGATCTTGTGGCCCTTGAGGTAGATGTACCTGCTTTGGGGATTGTGATGGGCTGACAAACAACTTTGACATTTACTCAGCATATGGTAATCTTCATAGTCGTGGGGAATTTGTGCTATCAACCACACTGTATCTGTGACTGTAAATGTAGTTCATGTGGACGCTCAGAGACGGCTGGTCATGGTCGATGTTGCCATTAAAAGCGGTAAGTTACAGATTGTTGCAGTTTACGTGCGCAATATCACTAGTGAGAGGGTTTCCTTTTTTTTTTTTGTCATGTGGAGGGCTTTCTCTCAGGTCCGGTAGGGGCATTGTTAATGAAGGACTGTAATGCAATCCTGAACCTCAAGATAGATAAGGTTGGGGGAGATAGATTGCCGGATAGGTGTAAAAGCAGTCTCGTGTGATCTTGTCAACAGGTTTCATTTGGATCACCTAGGGAGGGAGATGTAGACGTGGCATACTAATGCAGCCTTCTGTCTGAGTACTTACCTGGACAGAATGTTAATTAGAAGGGGTGATGTAGATTTTCTATCTTGTCCCACATTCAACTGGCTAGGTCATAAACTGGTAAACTGGTTATGGCCTGTTTGAAGTTAAGTGATATACCTAGGTTGGCTGGATATTGGAATTTGAACACCTCCTTGATGGAGATGGTCAATTTCCGAAAATAGCTAACATCACTAATTCAGCAGAAGTTAGAGGGGCAATTATTGGGAGTAGCTGGTGGGTTAAGCTTAAGGCCACAATTATATGTTTTTGCGTCTAATATAGCCAACACCTCGCTGTAACTAGGGCTTGAACGAAAAAGCATGTAGAAGATAGGTTGATCCGGGTGGTGGCTGGGGGAGATCCCCTACAGATAGCGTTAGTTAAGGGGAACTTCAATCGCTTGGCTAGTGAGCAATATGAAAGTAAAGTAGTTAGAGCTAAGTTAAATAGCGTCTGTAACAGAGCTGTTAACATTGCCGCTGTTGAGCATAAGGCTGTCTTATGTTGCAGCTTGGATAGGTACATTCGGAAAGTGAAAAACCTGGAAGGGCGTACTCTCATATCAACTTGCAGGTTTGGCAAAGGGTTTTGTGAGCATTTGGAGTAACGCTTCACCCAACTCTCCAGACTCTGCAGCCAGGAGTTTGGCAGCTATTTAGCTGGCTCGCTCTGTCTTACTGCAGCCCAAGTGGCTAGCAGTGATGGGATGGTTAAGGAGCGTGAAATCATTACTGCGTTGAAGCAGGTTGGCTATAACAAATCTCGATGGTCTTTAGTGTTTTGATGCTTTTAGAGCATAACCTAAAAAAATAAATAATTCCATACAAGCTTCTGAAATGACGAACACAACAACTTCATAAAATGTAACACAGAAAAGGTTTATTGAGGAGAATGTGTACCGGGTGATATGTTCCTGGTCAAAAGCTGGACTCCGGCTACCTGGTGCTATCACGGTAGTAATTCCAGTGGAATCGTCAATCCTGGTTGAAATAACACCCAGGTGGGGAGAGCAAAGAAAAAGGGTCCGTTCCGTTTGGTGTCTCTCTCAGTAAGGAAGAGTTCTTATTCTTCAAACCGAATGCTGGCCGAATTCCTTAGGGGATAGAAAGGATCAATGCGCCGTACCCCTGATTGGTCAGTATGTGGCCAAATAGCACAGGGGAGAGGCATTGATTCGAGGAAGAAAAAAGTTCCATTTGCTTCTGTTACAGGTCTACCCTACAAAATGTATTTGAGGCTGTCACCCATGTTTGTTCCTTTTCTGAAGGATGTGTTTAACCACTGATTCGTTCAGGGATCCATCCCTGAACAGGTACCAAAGGAGTGGTCACATTACTGAAGAAAAGAGATCGGCTTGGTGGGGAGGATTTTGATGACTGAGGCCCATAACTCTGCTAAACACAGTTGCAAATTTTGGCACAAGTTCTTGCAAACCGACTGCAGGTTGTCATCAGCGACTTGGTCAAACCAGATCAGAATTATGCTGTGATGGGGAAATCGATTCAAAACAACTTGTATTTGGTGTGCACAATCTTAGAGGAGATAGAATATGACACAGAAGCCGTGCTGATCAATTTTGATCAGTCCAAGGCTTTTGATAGGGTCGAACATGGTGTCTTGGAATCTATTATTGAGACCGCCGGTTTTGGTCCAGATTTCCGTAAGTAGGTCTCTGTTCTGTATCTCAGACCGAATATAGTGGTTCAGATAAATGGTAGGCTCTAGGAGTCATTTGGGGTCTCTCAGTCGGTGGGTCAGGGTTGTCCACTGTTGCCTCTGCTATATGTCCTAGTGTTGGAGCCCTTCTTTCACAAGTTAAGGGACAAGGTGGTGAGGCCAGTCCTGCACGACATTGCTCTACCTGGCAGAAAATGTACCAGGGTGTCCACATACACCGATGATATCACCATGTGCATGTCAAGCCGTAACGACATCAAAGTAGATTCAGGTGCTTGCTGAGTATGAAAATGTCACAGGGTCCGTTGTTAACCATAGCAAGTCCATTGGCCTGTAGTTGGGAGCCTGGTTGAGAGTTATCACACTTACAGGCAATTTCAGCTAGTCAGATGGTCCGGTTGGTATCCTTGGAGTTTGGTTTGGTCTTCGACTGGAAAAGAATTGGTTAAAGGTAGAGAATAAGGTCGAATCGCCTATAGGGACTTGGATCTGAAGGAAATTATCTTTGAAGGATGGTGCAGAGGTGCACACCATTTACGTCTTTCCGTTGATTCTTTACCACATGTCCATACTTCCCCTATGAACTGTCTTAAGGCTTTTGAGCAGCTCTTCTCCTCACTTCTTTGGAAGAGGGGGAAGCCGTATATTTGTAGACAGGTCTGTACGCAAAGTCTTACTGTGGGATGCTTGGGGATGCCCGATCTGGAGTGTTATTGACACGCTGAAAGGTTGACTTTTCTGAGTTGGATTCTTCATAGGTCCCTGCAGTTGAGCGCTCCTTTCCTCAACTCATAACCAGCCACTTAGGGTATTACTTGGTCTAGAAAGAGACTGTATAAGGACTTAGTTGGTGGGTACTGCAAAGGATATGCTGGTGGAGTTGCTACATATGTCGGGGGAGGAGGTCTGTTTACAGTGGAATTGGGCGCCAGGTTGGAATTACCTAAACAATTCAGAACTTTCATTGATCTGGCGATTTGTCTGGGATGCACTGCCACTCTACAACAGACTCGCCAGAGACGAAGGAAGGGATGATGTGCTGCCCTTCTGCCTGCGTTGCAATAAAAACAAAAAGACCACGGATCATGTATTCTTTCTCCTGTCCATTCCCTATGTTTACGTTCTGACTTAATTTGTTTTTGAAAGATTACTCTTAAGTCCCCAACTCCCCATTAAGGAATGACCTGCTTGTTTTCGACTTTTGTTGGAAAACAGTGGGCGTTTCACACTTAGAAATAGGTAGGTAGGGCCTTACTAACTCGTCCCCATAGGCATTTGATTGAGTTGTTTTCTTTTTCTTTCTGTTTTGGGTGTTTCTTAGTCTCCCCATCATTTCATGTTTAATAAAAAAAACCCAAAAGCTTTAAGCTTGTATATAACTTTTTTGCTTTTGTTGCTGTAAATAGAGTAGAACCCCAAGATACAGTTTTTTCAGGTTATGATATGGAATACAATGTTAGTGTGACTCCTGGTTCTGCTGTACATGTTTTTTTCTTTTCACAGAATTGTAAAAAAAAAATCACAGCATCTGGAGATATTTTAAGTAAGTAAATGCTATGGAGAGAATGAGGCATTATGATGATAGTGATTAGTTTAGGGTTAATAAAATTTCAATAAAGTTTTAGCAAAGTAGTTACATGACCCTCAACTCCCACTTCCCCCTAATGGCCTACTGCCTAAGTTCAGTGTTACCCAAATGAAGCTCTGGTACTAGATAATACCAGAGCCGGACACACCAAACTAAATAAAACAAATAAGATCACAGTGTAGTATCTGTTCTGATGCTACACTTAAGTTACTTTGTCCTTAGTCAATGGAGGAGAAACCCTTCTATACTAAGAAAATTTTTATTTTTGCCTACTTCCAGAGTGCCCCTTTTGGGGGAGCTGGTTTTCCCCCACATTAAAAACGACCTTGTGTCACATTTTGTTTTCGTAGGGAAGCAAATAAATAGCAACAGATACAGTCGAGAGGGAAGGGGGAGTGTATGGTACAATCACATTGACATACGGGTTCTCGCCAGATCACTGAATTTAAGCAACGTTAAGCCTGGCTAGTACCAGATTGATTATTTGTAAAGGCTAGGCACTGTATGTATTTCTGGAAAGGTTGAATGTGGGACCAGCACTCTCACTCCCAAAAAAGAACTCCTCGGAACAAAAAAAATCTACAAAGTTGTGGATGGCCTATGCCCCTCCAGTGGCTCAAGGCTATGGATGAGATGCACAGTCAGGAGGAGGGGGTAACAGAAGGGTAATATAAAAACTACTAAAATGCAATTTTACACCTTGCTGTCTGCTCCATCCACAACTCCAGTTCCTGCTCTGACTCCTGCAGTTCCAGTTCTGCATCCTGAAGCCTCAGCTCCTGCAGCTCCAGCTCCTGCAGGTCCAGGTCCAGCTCCAGCTCCACCTCTGTGGCTTCTCCTCCAGCTCCCACTTATTCCTGCACTTTTCAACTCAGTCCTACAGCTTTTCTCCAACTCTTTCTTGTTGCTCCGACTGCAGTGAGTATTTCCAGCAACATCTACTCCCACAGCTCCAGTTCCTTCTTGCACCAGTGGTTCCTGCCCTAGCTCCTTCCAGTGGTTACTGCCTGTAGCCTCTAGCTCTTTGTTCCAGTACCTGTTGGCACTTGACTCTATAACACTATAAAGATCTGGCCTCCTCCAGCTAAGATATAACATGAGGAAAACCGTGGTGTTCACCAGTCACAAGTGTAGTCCTATGTGGTTCTGATCCAA
Organism: Euprymna scolopes; assembly: GCF_053919585.1. NCBI lineage: Eukaryota > Metazoa > Mollusca > Cephalopoda > Sepiida > Sepiolidae > Euprymna > Euprymna scolopes. The sequence goes on from NC_136518.1 coordinate 57,607,727, forward strand.
ACACCCACAGAAGTCCAATAGAACAATCTCAGCCGCTTCCACAATGACAGGGTTGATGTGCCGCTGTAGGCCGGATGCTGGGTGGTATTTGGACGATCTGCTCTTCTTTGTTGGCTGTTTGCTGCAAAAATTACTTCAATTTGGTATCATTCATCTGCAGTTATTCACAATCATTGACAATCGGTGAATAATCGACTCTGATGCAAGTTTCAGTTTTCATTGTAAGGGTTACTTATTAAAATAATTCTGATTACAAAGAAAATGGTAATTATGTACAATTATTTACAGGAGAAAAAATAAAATAAAAATATATGCCATATTTTTTTCACTGACAATCTCTCGATAGTAATTCACACGAGACCTTTTTTGTTTTTATTGTTTTTTATCGGTTGGTCAGTGAACGAGGGGATTTTGCATGAGGTGGTGATGGACAGTAACTACGAACTCCCAAACAACAACTCTCTACAACTCTGACTTTTTACCCACTCTGTGGTTCATTGTGCAGGTCTGAGTTTTTTGATCCAACCAATCCCTGTTCACTATGCCATACTCAGATTCTCTTTGATTGGCTAATTGGCCACATCACCTATGCATATGAATTAGGTGATTTTCCAACAGCAGCCAAACCTTTCCATTATCTAAGGTCACTTTTAGACAAAACATGGTTAGATAGCACAAAACAATCATATTTACAAACAATATTTTTAATGTTCTCGAAATTGTTTCTCTTTCTCTTCATGTATTTCGTATCAGCAATCAAACTGCTTTTAACTAGCAAGGTCATCTGGTAATATCCCCGGGACTGTTCACATAAAAGCTCTAATTCACCTCTCATTAGCCCCCTTCTGGGCTAATTTTCGACCATCATGCTCCTGTGAATCCAGACCTTGGTCACATTCACACGAACTGGACCTACCTGAGATATCTCATCACATCTCTTCAGGGATGTTGACATCAATCTCTCTGACATCATCTCATGCTGCCTAGGATGTTTCCACATCTCCAGCTATTCAGGATCTTGCATTCCCTGTCCATCCAGTCTCGACTGTGGTCTACGTACAGCTTTTACTTTTTTCCAACCTTCCTATTTCCAGAATCTTCATCGATTGACTTTCTTCAGTTCCTCTACATTTTCCTCATATATTTGTAATGAAATAAATACAGTGGCCCCTCTTATTCGTTCGTAGATGAAGCTCGTATCTCGAATTTTTCATATTTTGAAAGAATTTTGCCATAAGAAATTAACTGAAAACCGATTAATCCATTCCCGGCTCCCCAAATCATCCAAGATAACCCTAATTAACAATTATTTCGTCTTTGTGTCAATATCCTCCACCCAGGCAAAAGTTAATTACCAACTCTTTTTTTACGTTCTTTTCCTCCTTTGCGGTATGGGTTCGAGCCTGCCTGCCTACTACCACTTTTTTTTTTTTTTGCTCAACACACACCTCCAAACACCCGGGCAACGTTGGGCACCCCTGCTAGTTAAACATAAAAGAAAAACAGTAAATTAGATGATATTAAGGAAATAAAATGCGAGTTTATTATGAGCACTTACAATGGAGGAAGACAGTGGCATCTAACGGATGTGAATACGTGGTGGTGGATGAGTGAGGGAGAGAGTAAGGAAGCGCGAGAGACTGTTTACGATATGTCCGTCCTTATACTTCAAGTTAAAGTTAACTTTAAATGAACTTAAACTAAATTTTTTGACTGCACTGATTTTTATTTTTCCTGTTTTTTTTTTGTTTTTGCTTTTTGCATTATTTGTTTTGTTTTTTTTTAACATTATTAGTGTTTACTTTTCTTCACTTTTAATTGGACTCGCAACCCTTTCACGTTCTTCAGATTTTTTAAACAAAAACATATCCAAAGAGGTTTGTCTCAGCCTCCCTTTCAAAATGTTACAAAAATGTGTGAGGCAAGTGTCATTAAAAAGAGCTATAGCACAACAAGAAGCCACTTTTTATGGGTGTTTTGTTTTCAACCAAAGCGGCAATCTCCTCCCACTTAGCCAACACCTCTCTAATCTCCTTTGTAGATGTCACCTTCTCCTCCGGCTCCTCCTCTTCCGCCTCCTCCTCCTCCTTGTTGCTGATCTCTTGCAACACCTTCGTCTGTTCAATTGCCTGCAGTTCCTTCAACTTCTCTATTGTCAGTTCCTCCTTGTGCTCCTACACAAGCACGTTAATGCTAGTTCTCATCTATCTCCAGCCCCCATGGACTTCCTGAGAGAAAACTCATGAATGGTTATTTGAGTGTTGTCCGTGATTTCAAAGCACCATCGGAACAAATGTTCAGTGTACAGTTTTTTTTTGTTTTTTTTTTAAGTTTGAGATCACTTGCTGATCCATGGGCTGGACAATTGGGATGATATTGAGGAAGAGGAAGAGCACCCAGATGAACTTGAAATCTTCCATTATGTTGTTTTCTAGGCCGTGAAGACGTGCGGAAACATTGTCCAGAACGAGTAAACATTTCAAGGGAAGGCCATTCTCCTAGAGATATTGCTTCACTGAAGGGCCAAACACTAAATTGACTGAAAAACTGCCGGGTCACCCACGCTTTTGCATTATCTCTCCACATCACTATTTTAAGACTTTATAAATCTAAAATATATGTGGGTTCTCTGTAGTATAAACCAGCAGGGACTTTACTTTACAGTAACTGCTAGCTTTAACACACAGTGTTAAGGTTAGATGATCTTTCATGAACTTGTGGCCTGGCAGCTTTTTCTCCTCAGTGGTAATGAATGTCCTGCGTGGCATTTTTTTTTTCTTTTTAAAAAGGTCCATCTCATCACAGTTAAACACTTGCAGTGGGACATGACCTTTTTCCAAGCAGTGCACAAACTCGTCCGTAGCTTTAGTATCTGCACTCACTGCTTCGTCATGCCTTATGACGGTGTGGATATCAGTCCTCTTCCTGAATTTATTAAACAAACTATGCTTAGCTTTGAAATCCACTCCATGTGTATCTGACAATGTCTCTCTCTCTGTTGATGCTGCCTCAAGTTGTAAGTCCTTGTAAATGGAGAGTGCTTTATGCCTTGTCTGGAGCAATTTTCATTAAAAAAAAATTGAATTGAATTGAATTTACAAGTTGATGCGTCGGCTTTAGCCACACTTACAATTATTTGTTACTATTAGGTTGGTGCAAAAATAATGTCGTTTTTATATATATACTTGAATGTCAAAAACGACATTATTATGGCACCAACCTAATAAATTGAAGCATTGGATTTAGCACCGCCTACAATTATTTGCTATCAAATTGAAGTGTCAACTTAAGCTACACCTACAATTACTTGCATCTGGTAATAATCTTTTCTTTTTCAACCAGAGAAAATAGCGTTGATCACAAACGACCCTCAAATAAGACTGATTCATCGCTATATTTTTTTGTCTTGTTGGTGCAATAACCATTACCTTTTATTTATATACTGTTTAACATACATTAACACGGACAACAGCCAACAAGAACATGGCAGACCTCCTAGACAAACCAGTTGCCAGTGTTGAATTTACTACCATACAATATAGTAAACACCTGGAGATGCTTCATATAGCTCAAGGCGATATTCTTTGCAAAGACAATGGTCATTCAGTGCAGTAGATTCGTCAAAGTAGTATAGAAACGTCAAGGTCGACGATATCCTCTTCAACATCTCAAGACTCAATCAAAATGAGTGACAACTCTACTGAGTCATAAAAGATTATTTATAATTTACGCGACCGAAAAAATGTATTTAGGTAATTAATTCCTATTTTAGTCACGTAAATTATTTTGAGTTGAGTTGAGTTGATTCGGATTATTTTGTGTTCTTCACTTTTTCACCTAAGCAGCAGCAGTCTCTCTCTCTCTCTCTCCCTCTCTCTCTCTCTCTCTCTCTCTCTCTCTCTCTCTCTCTCTTTCTATCAAGCAATAAAATCACATGCAAACAAGGCAGCGTCCAAAAACCAAAAGACTCCTGTTGAGCAGAAAATCTATCTTAAGAAACCCAAGAGCGCCTCAATTGGCATGATTGTATTATTCTTATATCTGAAGAGTTCCAGGTTCAGATGACACTGCTTCCTTATAGCAGGCACATTCCAACCATGTACACTCATTGCTATGCCTCTCTATGTTGTTATTAGAGTCATTGAATTAATACTGATTGTTTTGTTCAAGTCGGGCTCACCAAACATCTACATCACACTTCAAGGAATATCATAACTCTTCATCAACAACGCCATAACCAAATTTTCATAGACATTCATCCCGTATGAAAAATGCCTGGAAACTTGACCAACTAGATTGTTAATAACTATTGAAAAATTTTTGTCAGTTTTAAATGAGTACAGATGCATATGTGCTGATTAATTGCTCAACAAATTGGCGTACGTTAATTAATATTGCAAGAAAACTCATCAACTTGAATGATGTGCTCCAGTAAGGCTAAAAATCCACTTGCACTTGTTCCTCCAAAACTACACTCTTCTTCTTGGCTTGACTTTGCAAATGAAAATCCTATGAAGGGCACTGTCCATATCGAGTGCAGACACGTTTGTAGCTGACGAGCCCAATGGGGGACAAGCAGGTTTAGTCACAGCGGCTGCAGTCAAAAGTCATGTCAAGTACGGCTGCTGAGGCTTCCTGGATCTTCCTCTTGCAGCGTTTCTTCTGCAGATTCTATGTGCGGGAGACTCCAAAGGAGGTGACAGCCTGGCCGCCAGTGCGTCGCTGGGTGTCATGGTCAGCAGTGAGAATAAACCACTGATGGTAATCAATGTGGCAGGCACCGAGGGAGTTCTTCAGAGAGTCTAAGCCGTGCAAACACATCTGAGTTTGATTATAGTTCACCAACAATCCTCACTGAGAAAATTAACACAATTCCTCCTCAAAACCACCACAATGACCGTTGACAAATTTTAGCTCCAATGTTCTATCTCAGTTGTCATTCAACTACGTGTCTTCCTTAATTAATTGTCCTTCTTAAAAGTGATTATCCTCATATGCATATAGATTAAAAATCGAATGCCTAATATGCGAAACAGTTCACACGCCACGAAGCTTGTCATCTTTTATTTTCTTCTCCATTGTTACACTTGGTAACGTTTATTTCTCTTTTATATTTTAAACCACGGATGTGTTACATTTTCTAATTTATAATGGACAGAGTTAGTAATCTGTAATAATATGTAAGTAATCAAGAGCAAAGAAGATTGCCAACATCCCAACTCTTCCTCATATCAGTCCTAATTGATACAATCAGTTATTCAGAGAGAGGTTAAAGTGTGCCTACCAAATGTCGGAAAGTCACCAATCTGGGGCGTAGTCTCTGGTCTTGGTAGGGTTATTTTTTGGACGACGATGGTGTCTGTGGGTGTAGCTAAGAAACACACTGACATAAAATATAAATTAGTTATAAAAGTTATGTTTTAGCAAAAGAGGAAAATGAAAGACATATACAGATGGGCATATAAAAATGAAATTAAATGAAAACATGAAAGAATAGAAGGGTCACCAGTTAGTAAGTGCTAACTAAAAAAAAAAATCAATAAAGTTTTGTAAATGAAAAATTGAGAAAACCAAACTTCACTTTTTTTTTTTTTATTTACATAGGCATCACCACTTATCAAAGCCAAGAGGCCACTCGAGGATAAGGGTTAAAGAGTGTACTGTAGAAATTGGACAATATAGTAATCGTTAGTAATGGAAATTCGGTAAATTCGTTAACAAGTGGGACGGCTCATCAAGAATTTGTTTACGTTAGACTTGAAGACAACCATATTGTAGTCAGCTGAAAACATTTTTATATCTACAATTTTATAAACGTGTACAATCTTCAGACTACTGTTTTCATCTTGAGTGTTATTTTCACAACGTTTCAGTCGATGTAACTTCCGACCTTCTTCAGGTGTATCTTGTCGAACTAAAATTGTCTGTAAGGACCTGTGGCACAGTAGTTAGAGTACTTGGAAAAATTAATTGATGTTCTCCTGAGGGTTGAAGGTTCAATCCTCAGTATGGGCAACCGAAAAATGCAATTGCGAATTACTTAGGACCTTTGTACGGTCATAGGTAATCAAGCAGGAACGTGTTCAAAATTCCGTTCAAATACCAAAGTTCAACAGAACCATTTCCAAATTCGATAAGATACAGCTAAAGAAGGTCGGAGGTTACATCGACTGAAATTACCTGCTGAAAATGACCCTCAAGATGAGAACAGTAATCTAAAGAATCCAAATAATACGAATAACCAATCCTCATCTCAAAAATTCAGAAATGTAAAAGTAATTTTCAGTAAGTGTTCATTTATGCAAATTTGTGTTTGGTGAAGAAAGTTGAGTTAATAGTCGCAATTCAAAATGTTCATAGTGTGAATAATATGCATATGTAAGTAATATACATATGCAGCATGGCATTGTGTATGTATGTGTGTTGGTTTACCTTGCTCGTGTTAGTGTGTGTATGACTGTGATTAGCAATTCGTTTCTTCTCACTTGATTTTCACTAGTGTGTAGAAATGTCTAGACAAGATGAAGAAGGTTTGTATGTAAGTCATTGAAGATTTCTTTCTGCCTTGCCTTCCTCAGCCAAATACAGAGAAGGAGTGGGTGTTGAGTATATGTTCTTGGTGTCATCTTAGACACTGTTCTTATATGAGTTTTTAAGTTTGTATTGACTTATTGTCTTGAAATAGATCGTTACTTGAGCATTTTTAATGATTTTTATTGGTCGAAAATACTTTGAGTTAATGCGTTCCTGTGAAAACTTACTTTGGAGGTAATGAAGAAAGTGAATCCAAACAAGGTGGAGAAAGAAAGAGAGTAAGCTATCTGAGGCATTCGCTTTTTAACGTTTGTTTGAAATCACGTCGTGATTCCGCTACAAGGTCTTTGTTGCAGTTCCGTTTTTTAAAATCTATAGTCCTTAAGTTAAAGCATTATGATGGTGATAATCCTACTTTTTTTACAACCCAAGAAGATGGCGTATCTTTTCTCTTTTGCAAACGACCTCCAAATAAAATTTTAAACTATTTTTCATCCACTAAATTGGTACACAAAATCGCAATGATTGTTTCATATTTACCATAATACAGTCCCTAATATTTGGATTCTTCAAACTACTGTGCTCATCTTGAATGTTATTTTCACAACGTTTTGGGTCGATGCAACCTCTGACCTCCTTCAGGTGTATCTTGTCGAACTTGAGAATCTTTCTGTCAAACTCGGGAATCTGCACGGACTTTAGAACAGAACCCTTTATTTAATCCACAGAGGTAGCATGATCTCGTTCCATCAGTCATGACTGGGTAAAAGTCCTAAGTAATTTACAATTGTATTTTGAGTGTCACCCACACTGAGGACTGAACCATCAACTTACTGTAGTGTAACTTTTACAAGTAAATTTAACAAGTATTTTATCCACTACGCCACGGACAATTCTAGTATGAATTTTAAGAACTTTAAATTTATTTTATTTTCTAGGTGTAAAGTCTTATTTATCATATATATATTGCTATTCATTACTATATATATATATATATATATATATATATATATATAGATAGATAGATAGATAGATAGATAGAAAAAAACTTAACTAGATTTAAAACAGGTCAAGACACTAGATATCTACGCTAAATAGCACACACAAAGGAACGGATCAACCGGAGGTCAAATGGGCCTTTGTCCTGTAAGTGCCTGCTCATTGGCTGATTAGGAAGGGTGTGGTGGATACTAGAAAGCTGATTGGCTAACTAAAAACTCAATAGAAGATGCATATATAAAAACGCTAGACAACCACAAAATTCTTGCATAAGCCTGAAGAATCCTAGAGTGGATGAAATGTGGAATATTCAGTGTAGCCATATATATTTTATAACTTACTAGATAGCTCTACCTACCTATTGAGCACTGTTGAAGTAAATACTTAAAGTTTACGCATAAATTTATACTTTCATATATTAATTTTATGTGAGTAAATGAAGTAGTTAGATTCTGCTTCTTGTGTTTCCATTGTACTTGCAGTTGCAGTCTCCACGTTTAACGCAGCCTCTTCCTGCTACAAGAATAAATCTGTTGCTGTAGCCTTATTAGAAACTAATTCATCAGACAGGCTTGAAAGAGATACAGACTTACGTTAACTTGGATCTTCTGGACTATCAGCAGAGTTTGAAGCAGTGTACCCTGATTCTGATTTATTATTATCAGTATAAAATAGATGATGTCCTTTTCTATGACATTTTTAAAATCTATATTCTAATCTTGAATCTAGGAAAGTAGACACACACAAGTTTATTTATATATATGAGGGCTGTGCAATAAGTAATGCCCCTAACCCACTTCCCATAGCAGTAGAGCAATGAAACTTGACACAGTTTTTAATCTTTCTCTACATAGAAACCACCCAGAGTTATGCATTTCTCCCATCGTTTGATGCAGCTGTGGGGGCCGTTTTTGTAGAACACCCCAGGTTGGTCCTCCAACCACGACGTTACTTCAGAAATCAAGGCTGCATCATCTGGGAAACGCTTTCCTTTCAAAAACAACTTCATGGCTGGGAAGAGGTGAAAGTCAGAGAGTGCACGGTCAGGAGAGTAGGGAGGATGGGGAAGGATTTCATAACCACACGCCCGTGCTTCTGATCTGGCGACATGCGAGTTGTAGACTGGAGCGTTGTCCTGCAGGAGGAGGGTAACTTTGCTGATCTTGCCCCGCCTCTTGATTTTGATAGCTTCCCTTAATTTCCTCAAAAGTGAAGCATAATAGGCTCCTGTAATTGTGGTACCCTTTGCCAGGAAATCTGTCATCACTACTCTGTCCTGGTCCCATAAGACTTTGCCAGTGGAGGGCTGCACCCTTGCCTCCTTTGGAGGTGGTGTGTCCAAGTGCTTCCACTGTATTGACTGGGCTTTGGTCTCTAGATCATAGTGATGGACCCAGGTTTCATCCTGTGTAATCAGTTTTTTGAAAAACTTTGACTCATCTTCTTGGCACATCTCCAAATTCATCCTCAAGCACTCGACGCGTTCTCGCTTCTGGAATGGTGTGAGCAACCTGGAAATCCATCTGGCAGACACCTTATGCATATGCAAATGGTCATGAATGATAGTTTCCACAGACCCTGTACTAATCTTGACATCTTGGGCTATTTGGCGAACAGTAATGCGCCGATCTTCCAAAATGACAGCCTCAACTTGACGGACAGATGCCTCATCAATGGCAGAAGAGGGTCGACCAGGTCTGGGAGCTGTTTCCGCAGACTTCCGGCCATGTTTAAATTCACGATGCCAGCGTTTTACAAGGTCATATGATGGAGCATTATCATAATAAGTTTCTTTCATTTCATCAAAAGCCTCCTGTGGTGTGCGTCCTTCAAATACAAAAACCGGATCACTGCTCAACATTCAACAGGCTCCATTTCACACCTGACTCAGTTCAAACACCTGTAAAACAGAAACCACAATTAGTTCAGAGCTGTAATTTACCACATGACCCGTAGAAATATAAATCATTGCACATGCAAAATTTCAGCTAGATCAGACAACTGGAAGTGGGTCAGGGGCATTACTTATTGCACGCCCCTCGTATTAAAGACAAAACGGTTGTGCGCATTTTTGTATATCCAGCAAAGGCTTTTTTTGCTGGGGTTCAAGGGGGGTACTATTTTTAAAACTTTTTATATACTCCCTCGATCATAATATCTACGATTTGCAAACGGACGTCGTATCTAGATTTATTTTAATCGACTTTTATAAAATTCACGCTATTCCATCCTCTCGCATGTTTGTGTTTTTTGTATGAAAACGAAACTGAATCAAAAGCAAAGGTGTCAGCAGCCTTTCCTGCCGGGACGTCTTGAAAGCAATTAGCTTTGATCACTGTGGGGAAAACCCTTCATATCAGACAATTGCTATTTATTTGAGAGTTCCCCCTTTTTCGGGGGAGCTTATTTCTCCAACAACCTGGGGAAAGAAATACGGCGATCTGAAAGCTGAAAGCTTAACTGGCTAACAGCCAAACATAAGTGCGTGATTTCATTTCTGCACCTACGTGAACTCATTCACATAACTTTCACTTTCTGCATGTCAAATTTTTTATGGCTAAATTTGAAAGCTTTTCACTTCCTCTCACGTCATAGTGCAGGGGTAAAATCTCATGGTTTTTTTTTTTCACTTTCTTTTCTGCCTTCGCGTCAAAGGTTCGGGTTCGAGCCTATCTGCCTATTACCACTTTTTTTTTCATTTTTCACGTTCTTTTCCTGCTTTGCCGTTCGGCTTTGAGCCTGCGTGCCTTACTAACATTTTTCCCCTCCACACACACTTACAAACACCCGGGCAACGCCGGGCAACCTCGGGCATCCAGGCTAGTCATTTGATAAAATGGAAATCTTGTTTCCTATAGATTCATCAAACTGTTTAACAGTAGTATTAAAGTATGAAATATAAGAATTAGATTGAACAGCTTTTGACAGAAATACAGGGTGTTCGGGAGAAATTTGACATATTTATATTTGGTTACGTTTTTCTGCAGTTTACATATATTAACCCACATTTCTCATCATTTTACAGCTTGAACCCTTCTCCATTCATATACTAGATGTCAGAGAGGATAGATAACTGGAACCCACCTGAATCATGGAAGAGAATAACTTGCATCATCATGATTCGTGCTGGTCAGCAAAATAAGGATATCATGATTACTGCCCAATGCTCCCTGTAAAAACAATCAGGCATGAACTAGAGACTTGCAATGGAGACTACGAGGCTGTAGCAAAAAAAAAGATCCATAACAGGCGATCAGATTGCGTTCGCACAACAGAATTTTTTGAAGATCTGCAGGAAAAAGTGTTGAGAAACCCTGGCACTGGAATTCGGCCTTTGGCCCGTGAAATGAATGTTTCAACCTCTACCATGAAGCTTGCACTCAATGAAGACCTTCGCTACTACTCATACAAGCGACGCAAAGGTCAGCTGCTCACAGAAGAAGCCCGTGAAAATCGTTTGACAAAGGCAAAGAAACTTCTGAGTAAAGTGAAACATCTTGCTGAGCCACAAACAATCTGGTTCTTTTCCGATGAAAAAAACTTTTGCCAGAATCAAAAACACAACACACAGAATAACAGATGGCTTGCATACAATCCAAAGGAAATTCCTCGTGTAATGCCAAACTAAATGTCCCCAAACCGTGATGGTTTTCGGATGTGTGTCCTCTGAGGGTGATGTGATGCCTCCTCATTTTTTCAGAGAGGGCCTCCGATTGAATTCAGACGGCTACGTGGAATTGCTAAACACTGTAGTCAAGCCCTGGATAGCAAGAATAGCCAATGGTCGGCCGTATGTATGGCAGCAGGATTCGACCCCTTACCACACCTCTGGGAAAAGTAAAAAATGGTTGTCTGAAAATTTTTATGACTTCACCAGTCCAAATGTTTGGCCTCCAAACTCTCCAGATCTTAACCCCATGGATTATTTTATATGGGGCGCAGTTGAGAAAGACACCAATCACTGTGCCAGTAATACAAAAGCCCAGTTAATGGATAAAATTAAGCTAGTTTTTGAGGCTCTTCAAAGGGAGACTGTAGCATCAGCTTGTTCCAGTTTCCAAAGCAGGATTGAGGCTGTGATCGATGCTAATGGTGGTTATTTTGAATAAAACTTGTTGACAGTAGTGTAATTTCTGTGTCTGTTAATTTTTTTTTCAATTCATTAAATTTTGTAGTTACATAGTACTTTATCTTTTTCCTTACGAAACTGTCAAATTTATCCCGAACACCCTGTAACTTTAACAATTGTGTCATTGATACGGTTAAAGAAGTATTACTTGATTGTTTAATGGTTTCTTCAAATGGACTCAGTATTTGGACATGTCCATATTGGTAAGTTGTTAAAATAATCTAGTCTTGTCCAGTAATTGGAAACAGAAGCAGTCCTTAAGTTTAACCCCCTCTTCAATGGAGCTGGGATAGTGTTTGAGCTATGCTATTGGGAACTTTGATTCCTGGCAGGGTCATCTAAAGTAGATTGGTCTGACACCCGTGGTATTAGGATCACAGACTGACTAAAGAGGCTTTGATAAAATTCGAAAATGTCTGCATCATGATTTGACACCTTTGGTTGTTTTAGATAATATGTATACAATCTATCACAGGGGTTCTCAACCTTGCTTGGTCCATGTACCTCTTTCACCATTTGTAAGAATATCACCCCCCCCTCCACTTCCTGTCTTTTCCAAAATCGCTTGTCTCAAAAAGTGTGTTACTTTACTATTTCAAGTGCTACGACATGCAAAGCTTCAGTAGCTTTTGGGTTTTCATCTTTAAAATCTTCTGTTGAAACAGCTTCATCTTTTTGAGAACATTGCCATGATGTTTGATTAAAATTTTTGTTTTTTTCTTTGTGATGAGATTGAACATGTTGCAAATGTTACTTTATCTTTGCTGGTTTCATAGAATCATTTGTCAAATCTTTACTACGAATAATACACTGGAGCCTTTCTTCTTCATTTATGATGATGGATGTATATTTATGAATGATCGTATTTTCTTTTTTGATACTCAGGATGGGCTCCGAATTTTGTAAATAAAAAACAAGAAAAAGTGAAAACTATAAATGGGTTGGAAAAGTCACCCTCTGAGAACCGAAAGTTCACTCATGGGGGCGAACTTCACCCTCAATGATGACCTATGATCTATGGCAAACAAGGATTTCTGTTATCAATCGCGGTGCAGAGTGAGCATAATGACATTGTATTGGCGCATGTGAAACCATTACTCAGATGACAACCACCCTCGAATATATGGAGCAACCACTAATCCTTGTTGACCTAAGTGCCAAGGGGAGGGTAACCTGAAATCCTTTAGGACTACAAAGTGCTTCAACTCTACAAGAAGAACTTCAATCAAAAGCAGACAATATCGACATCTCCAAGTTCAACTTTGCATTCATGTGCAACTCAACAACAACAACAACAACAACAACAACAACAACAACAACAACAACAACAACAACAACAATAACAACAGCTACAACAACAACAACAACAACAACAACTGCTACAACAACAATAACTACAGCAGCTACAACAACAACAACAACAACAGCTAAAACAACAACAACAACAACAACAACAGCTACAACAACAGAAATAACAACAACAGCAATAACAACAACAACAGCTACAACAACGACAACAACAACAACAGCTACAACAACAACAACAACTGCAACAACAACAGGAACAGCATCTATTCACTTTAATTCACAACAGCCCTTTTCAGGACAACTCCTCAACTACTACTTACATGCAAATCAACTGCTCTTTTCAGAGTAATCTTTCAACAACTATTTTGATTCATCTTTTGTCCTTCCTAGGACTTGCTGTTCCTGCTTCCTGTGATGTCATGTCATCACTTTAGCTCCCAGTGATGTTCCCCTGCCTCTCCAAGTCCTGGTGACCTCTTCTAATTTCTGCATCTTCAAGTGTTGTCCTCTTGCTATTCTAGTTTTTGACGATGTCTTCCTGCTGGCCATAAACTATAAAATTCTGTGATGCTGGGCCCATAACCTGTAAAGTTTGTGGAGTTGTCTGAACAATCCACTGATCCATTGATTTTAGTATGCTGTAGGAAGAAAAGAAATGCAAGCTTTAAATCAAGTGGAGGAAAAATATAAAACAAATGTAGAGTTTTAAAATTTATCTTTTTTATAATTATAAAATTATTATGGGCATACCTTGAAGTGTGTTTCTGGGCCTCTTAATTATTGGGTATTTATATCTATAAGAAGACTGAATGTTTGCAAAAAATCAGCATCCAATATAGTGCTGATCACGTTGGCAACTATGAAAAGGTGTTTATACATTCTATGCAAACCAAAGTTGTAATTATATTCTTTACAAACCAAAGTTGCGATACTTGTACTTTTTTCCCTATGTATGCATCAACAAACTGTTTACGCCCCATGTGTTAAATTTGTAATATAATGTAAAATAAGAGTTATCTCCCATGTAACATAGTTTTAAAGGTATCAGATATCTCTTGTTCTATAAAGTAAGGATTTAGAGTTACCTGCTCTTAGTTCCATTCTTTTTTTAATTTTTATTTTTGTAAATTCCTGTAGGGGGCTACTTGTGCCTTGGTCCCTAATGTAAACAAAATGACCGCCTCATGCATGTATTAAGTAAAAACATGTCTATGTGGTTTTATTGAATTTTTTTTCCAGTCTGAAATATCAAGTCTACTTAAAGCCAGGTGTGTTTTGATTTAATTGAGTTTTAAATAGCAGGGGCGTCCGGCGTTGCCTGGTCTTAAAATATGCTTAAACATGATATTTTAATTTACACAGATGTTGTATTTGTTATTATAGAATCAATTCTCTATCAATTATTTCATATTATATTGTACACAATATATAATAATCATTTCAAAAGTAATATATATATATATATATATATATATATATATATATATATATATATATATATATATATATATATATATATATATATGATTTGAGTGCCATTAGTGAGAATCGAAAGTGAAACCAAAATTGGTAATGGGGATTATTAAAAAATTATGGGGTTCATAAAAAAAGAAAGAAAAGAAGGAAAAAACAGAAAAAAGAAAAAGGTAAAAATATAGGAAGGGAGTTAGAGGAAAGAGCAGATAAGGAATATGGAGATACATATAAAGCTATATAAAAGGATAATATATATATATATATATATATATATATATATATATATATATATATATATATATATATATATATTGTTGAACAGCACGGAGTGTTCTTGCTTAATCGTCTGTTTTTGTAATTTCTCCATATTTCGTATGGTCGTTCTAATATCTCGGTTGAATTTTTGTAAGAAAGCTCCATAGTTGTTTTCGTCCCGAAAAAAAACAAAAAAAAACAAACAAAAAAAAAAAACAGATGGACGTAAACGACTATTGAACTTTCTTACACAAATTCAAGATATTAAATTCGAGATATTAGAACAACCATACGAAAAAGTGGAGAAATTACAAAGCAAGAACACTCCGTGCTGTTCAACAATATATGTCTAAATGAAAACATGTTGCCTAAATACATACATACATATATATATATATATATATATATATATATATATATATATATATATATATATACTTGGATTTTACGGTCACTGGATTATTTATCTTCCACTAGACTATCCATTCATGTGTAATCACCTTTTTCTGCACCATATTCCCTCTGCTTCACTTTTTTTGTTTTCAAGTAAGATCTTTGACTTGCTGTTTCATTAAATACTTTTGCATGCAAAATCCGATCCCGCATTTTGCTAATTCCTACCCTCTGATGAGAAGGAAAGTATTTCTTTGAAACTCCGCGGATTAAGGACTATCTACTTATCTAGTGTTTCCTTTTCAGATTAAATATGTTTTTAACTCATTTCAAAGTGTTTTTAACATGTTTTATTAACCACAGCCAAACAACGTTGCACTTTGTTGGCTATCATAGCTCTTATGAGCTGTGATGTTCTTTGGCGGTGGAAATATTACCATGTTTTTCGTGAACAGAATTCAAGCAATAGCGGGCGGATGGTCCACAGAGTTTTATATATAGATTGCTTAAGCATCAATGTCGATTTACAGGCGCTGTCGCTAGAATGAAGAATACTGTTCTAGTGCTCATCTCTATCGCGGCCAGAGCAGCAGGAAATCACTACGCCTGCACTGTTGTTTTTCTTTTAGCAATAAACGTGATGCCTTTTTCTGCTTTTTCATTCATGCAGGATTGTAACATCTGTTGCCCTTTCTTCAATTTCACGAGTATGTTATCAAGGCTTGATTTTTTTTGCCCGCTGGTCACAGCTGACCACTGCGGCCACAGTACGTTAGTTTTATTGTCCGCTATCAATGTCAACTGCTCGACTAACATAGATTCTTCCTATGCGGCGATTGCCGCCCTGTGGCACACCGAGCTGATTTAATCGTTACGTCATAAGCTGTTTTTAGTACTTAATTAAAATTTAAGCCATTTTTTTTATTTTTTGTCAGTATTTTTTCTTTTTAATCAATTAATGGTTAAGCTTACTGGTGAATGCTAGTCATATGCCCGACAAATCCACTTAGCAACAAAATCACACCCCTTCACTCTTGATGTCTCTAATTGCCAGAAAGCTTTCTACTCTCATAGTTTCTTCCCTCGAACAGCTAGACTTTGGAATTCCCTTCCTGCTACCCACTTCCTTGACTGTATTGGTATGCAGAAGTTTAAATGTAACGTAAACCATCATCTTGTTAATATTTTCTAGGCATGGTCCCAAATAGTAGCCCCTTACATTCAAGTGGTGATATGCCTTGTTAGCGGTGAATATGACAAAAAAACAAAAAAACAAAACAATTGTGTATTGAAATAATCGAGCTGTCTGCGAATACTCATAGTGTAACGTATAAAGTACTTGGTAAAATTCAGTTGTCAGTAACACTCTCCTGGAGGTTGAAGGTTCAATACTCGGTGTAGACAATACTCAAAATACAATTGTGAATTACTTAAGACTTCTACACAGTTATGGCTGATGGAACGAGAACATGCTTAGTTGGTCTGACTATACTAGCTTCTAACATTTCCTTTTCTTTGTGTAAATGAAGAAATACCAAATAAATTGAACTTGCGCAACAGAATTGGGATGTCATTCAGAAACTAATGGCTGATATTACTAAAGAAATGCAGACCTTAAATTGTAAAGGATTGGCGGTATAGTATCAAGCAAGGTCTGAGACATACTCAAAACTGTTAAAAAAAAAAAAAAAACGTAACTCAGATGACACTAACAACATATTACCAGTAGAAGAGTCGATCAATGCTATTTTTTCTGAAAACGTTCGATCTCAACCCACCCAACCAACACCAGAACAGTGATTGTTAGACATAAAGAGAAAATTCACTGACCCACTAATTATTGACGCAAAGTGGAAAAAATATTAACAGTTTTGTATGATGCAAAAACGCTTGGAAGAGAGGTATTGTGGGGACTCACCCATACACAATATATGCACTCTCCTAACGATATAAATATAAAAAAAAATGAGAAAGCTGGGTTTTCAGATCCTTCCAAGAACTTTTAAAACAGGGATCATTAACTGCACTACATTTCTATTATATAATGGCAAAATCGGCGCGAGCGTTTGTGTATATCCACGAAAGACTTTTTTCATTGGAGTTTTTGCTTCGTTTAGATTCCGAGAGAAGTTTTCTTATACTTCCTAGATCATTATATCTCAGGTTTGCAAACGGACATTGTCTCTATCTATTTTTTGATCGAGTTTTAAAAGATTCCCTCGTTTCGAGTGTTTGCTTTTCTTTTTCATATAAATAAAGCGGAACTAATCGAATGCAAACACACAAACGCCTGGCCTTCAAGCCAGGTAGTATCTGTTCTGTAATTGGTCCTTGGTCAATGTAGGGGAAAACCCTTCATATTGAGGCATTTACTATTTATTTAGGTACTGTCAGAGTGACCCCTTTTTGGGGTAGCTGGTTTTCCACCACATTAAAAACGACCTTATGTCTAATTTGTTTTCGTGGGGAAGCAAATAAATACCACGACAGAAACCGGGAAGCTTACCTGGTCTCCGGCCAGATTTAAAAGCAACGTTTATTTCTGCGCATGCATGGCGACTCCTATGTTTCTTAAGTTAATTACCAACTCATTGAATTCACTATCCTCTTTGGCCTAATGGTTAGCAAGGAAGCTTGATTACCCTACATTTTCGAGTTCAATCCCATCTCTCTCTCTATCTTTTTATTAAATTTTTTTTTCATGTTCTTTTCCTCCTTTGCTATTCAGGTTCAAGCCTGCCTGCCTACTACCACTTTTTTTATTTTTGCTCAACACACACCTCCAAACAACTGGGCAACGCCGGGCACTCAGGCTAGTCATAATATAGTTTATCAATTAACTTAAAGACATACCTAGTTTCTATGATCAACATCTCTATGATCATATTTTTTATTGTGATCTAACACAATCACGCTAGATCACTGAAGCTAAGCAACAGTGAGGCTGATCAATACCAGATCGGTGACCATTATAGAATACCAGGTGTCACATGAAGGAGGACGTTGACACCATTCTGCGAGAATAACAAAAACATAAAGTTGTCATATCCTCTCATTGGGATATGCATGTGACTGGGGATCATTTATTAATCTATTACCTAGAAACATCCTCCTTCAGGGGAAGCCAGTTCAACCTGCCTAGGGTGAATGCTGCTGTTGTTTGTTGTTATTGCGATCTTGCCTGACGGTGGACAATTTCACAACTGCATCAAAAATCGATTTAGCAACCACAAAAGATAAGTCAACCAACCAACCAGTGAACAAATTCTAATGGAAGAAAATGGTTTATTTGGTTCCTCTTTGAGCTGTAAAGCAACAAGACATGGAGGGCAAGGAAAAGGGGATAGAAGGAAATCCTTAGAAAAAGCATCATTTCATTAAAACTCGTTTTTAGAACATCCCAAAACATGTTTAGCTGCTATTTTTTCCGTCCAAACTCATCATCTTCCTGCATCCCTTGTTTGACATCAGTTTTGGTTTCCATGTTAATCGATTGCCTCAAATTGTTAAACACCTGAACTCTGCTAACCCCATGTCTACAATGCATCCTGTTTATGTTTAAATCACTGCAACCAAATGATTTTTTTTTTACACGGTGGTCACCACTTATCAAGCCCTGGAAGCCACTCAGGGATAAGGGTTATTGCAAGTACAGTACGTTAGTGTGGAGATTTGATGAAGTGTTTACTTAAGGGGGCGGTTCATTAGGAATTTGTTAACGTTGGACTTGAACACATCCAAGTTGTAGTCAGGTAGGAAGCAGGCAGACAGAACAGAGTTCCACAGGCGTGCAGTTCTAAGAAAGAAGCTTTGTTCATGGAATCCACGTTTTGATTTAGGCACAGATAAAGAGTGGAGGTAATTTTTCACAGTGGATTCAGCTAGACGGGTGTTTTTCGTGAAAGATTGGTGAGGGGAGGGACCAGAGATTGGAGTTCGGACGAGCACCTGCCATGGAAATAACGATAAAACAAGGATAGGCTCGCAACGTCTCTTCTGTGGGAGAGAGGTTGCAGGGAAGAGAAAAGGGCATCCCCCACTAAGCCATAAAGTCTATTTTGTACTCTGTCAAGGCAGGATAGGCTGTTTTTAGTAGCTCCTGCCCAGATATGGCAGCAGTATTCCATCCTTACTAGTTAACATATCACCAATATTTAAAATCTAGTCTGACTGCAAAAATAGTCTGGTTGATGCTGGCAGCATTCTTCCATAGATAAGGACATCTTAGATAATAAGCAGTAATTCTCCCCTGTTCCAAAAATGTGTAGATGGAAAGGGCAATAGACTCTTCATAATCTCTGAAATGTAGAAATAATGATGGAATGATGATCTCTTGAAAAAAAAAAAACACATACTACACTTTCATCAGATCCAAAAGACCAGAGTTACCACCTCCAGCTAAAAGGTTGGGCACATGGCACGTTTACAGTGGGATTCCATTCTTCAAAAGAAAGGTCCATTGATCTTGCTACAAAAATGGCATGATCGGTGCCATTGGTATTTTCTCAAATACTTAAATATGATATTTTAATTTATGCAGATTTTTGTATTTATTATTATAGAGTCAATTCTCTATTCATTATTACATTGTACCCAATATATAGTTGTGATTTCAAAAGTAAAAAAAAAAAATTGTGTGCCATCATCTTGAATCGAAACCAAAACATGTACTGCTCTAGTTTGAGTCGTTACTATTTGAGCTATCGTCAGACACCTCAGCCATTAGACAATACATGCATCAGGAGGAGGTGAAATGCAACACACTCTTCATAATTTCTAAAAGGCAGGGATGATGATTGGTAAGATGGCTTGGTACATTTTGATCCAAAGACATAAAAAAAGGAAGGAATTTTTTTCAAATCATAATCATTTATTTATCATTATTACTGCTAACATCTTTTGAAGGGTACTATAGTGTTATCTCCTATGTACTAACGAGTTAAGTTATCTTCTTTGTAATAGGTGGGTTCCCTCTATCGAGCTAGAAGACTACTCACACCCGAGAGTATTCTGTACCTCCACAAGGCCACCATTCGCCTATGCATTGAGCAATGTTGCAACATCTAGGCTACTGCATCTACCACTGGCCTTTCTCTCTCTCTTGGATAGGGTTCAAAAAAGAGTTTTCAATCTAACTAAGTCAACTAAGCTCCAACCCCTGTCCCATCACCTTTGGAATTCTCTTCCTGCTATCTGCTTCCCTGACTGTACTGATATGCAGAAGTTTAAATGTAACATAGACCAACATCTTATTAATCTTTCCTAGGCATGTTCCCAAATAGTAGCGCCTTACGCCCAAGTGGCAATATGCCTTGTTAGGGGTGAACGTGAGTAAAAAAAAATAAAAAAAAATAAATAAATAAATAATAATCAGTTATAAGTTATCTCCCTTCTAACAGACAGTTTTTAGTTATCTCCCTTGATTAAAACTCTCCAATAACGTCATATCAGAAATAGGAAAGGGTTTCCTCTTATTAGCCTCTAGTCTATCATTCAGGTGTGCAGAACATAACGAATAAAAGGTACATGTGAATTCCTGACTTCAACCTCGGTTAACATAATACAGGTACCTTTTAAATATTGTATTTGAGGGAGGGGGAGTTTTTTTAGGACAAAATTTTAGCACAAGAACTGAAAAATGGGGGAAAAAAATAATGGAGAGGGGAAAGAAAGTCTGACAAAAAGTTGGCCATTATCATATCTTCAAGCTAAACTTTCAAAATGTGAAGATATCATAAACTAGCAAGCCGCCTGGCGTTGCCCAGTCATAAAATATGCTTAAATATGATATTTTAACTTATGCAAATTTTTGTATTTATTATTATAGAGTCAATTCTCTATTGATTATTACATTGTACCCAATATATAGTTGTGATTTAAAAAGTAAAAAAAAAAAAATAATTTGGATGCTATCAGCTTGCATCGAAACCAAAACATGTACTGCTTTAGTTTGAGTTGTTACTATTTGAGCTATCGTCAGATAGATAAGAAATCGTTAAAAATGAACCAACTTTAACACATAAATGTATATTTGCATATGCATACAAGAGCACTTTCAGTCGACTTACGCCTGCCAAATTCCAATATTTTGCAAATTTGACTCCTTAGCAGCTACTTTTACCGGTTAAAGATCAATTCGAATTTGTTCCACAGGTCCAAATCCTCTGTATATCAAGTTTCAAGCCTGTAGACCAAACATTGAAAGAGGAGTTTGATAGGGACTGTTCCTCAGACATAATACAAGATCACTTTATATATATATATATATATATATATATATATATATATATATATATATATATATATAATTATTTTGATTATTTTGATTTTGGTGAACTGTTTTAGCTAGAAGCAAAGTGTAGTATTTGTTCTGAAATTACATTTCATCTTTTTTGTCCTCGGTCGGTGAAGGAGAGGTTTTTTATTTTTGATCCAATCCAGAATGTACCGTTTGGGGTGAGCTGGATTTTTCCCGCATTAAAAACCGACCTTGTGTCTAACTCTGCCCTCGCGAGGAGGCAAATAGGAACTGTTTGTTCATTTTCAACTTTTGTCCGATCACCTGCCAAGCTGTCACCTTAAACACAATGACTTTTTGTTGGATTTTTTTTTCAGTCTAGATTCATTGATTTTAAGTTATCTATGTTACATTCCTATTAGTCTGTCTCTCTGTCTATCTGTTCTAGTTTTTCTCAGAAACTACTAGCCGATCTAACTGAAATTTTTTCTGGACTTTTGTTATGATAATGTCCAGTGAACGAAGTGTTATGGTATCCGTTCAATGCATAGTTAAGGACTAATAGGGATTAATAGAGATTAGTAACCACAATATCACATTTACGGGTAAGTTCACCTTCTGCATCCCTGTGTTTGCAAAGCCATTTGGCGGAAGTGACGCCAGACACATTTTTAGCTATGGATGACAACAACTGTATAGAATGTACCCCTTTTTTTTTTTTTTAGATGCAAATATAAAAATAGAAGTTTTATTCGGACAGTCTTTATTTGAACTCAATGGACTGTTTTTTTTGTTTTTTTTTTATATATTTATGAACTGTTTTTTTTTCTTTTTAAATATTTATGAACTGTTTTTCCCCGAATAATATGTTTATGAACTGTTTTTTTTTTTATCAAACAAAAATAGAACTTTAACTTTAGACGTTTTCTTGAATACTACTAGGTCAATCTGGTTAAAATTTTTGTATGGACCTTTGCTATGATAAGGTGCAGCTAACTAAGTATTATGATATCTGTTCGATGTACAGTTCCGGGATTAATAGGAATTAATAAGGATTAGTATTTAATGGAAAAATGAGCACAGATTTAACTATATTTAACCATAAATTTGGCATAAAACACTCACTCTAAGTCAATAGGCTATAATTTTTGTTCATTTTTAATGGGCTAAGATGTCTAGTCTGTATTATATTTCTCTTAGTTTGTCTGTCTGTTCCATTTTTTTTATCAGAAACTACTGGGCTGATCTGGCTGAAATTTTGTATCGACCTTTGTTATTATTAAGTGGAGCAAACTAAGTATTATGGTATCATAGGCTTATTTAATTTGATGATTTAAAAAAAAAAGCATATAAAACATTGAAATAAATTTTTATCTTCACTGTTTGAGATTTGTTATTCATTTAGGAAATAGTCTTTTTTTGAGCAACGAGAGCAACGCAGCTACGGAGATCATCCAACATTATGCAATGCTTAAGTGAAAATTCTTTGACTTTTACTCGACTGTCAGACTTTTACCATTATTAATAAGAATGAGGAACTGATAATATAGGTTCCATATTTATCACAAATGTCTCTGATTCATTTTAATTTTTTTTTCACTGTCATTTCACCCCAAACAAGAAGCAGTGCCCCTTTGACATATGTTCCCTTTGGGACCAAATTTGCTTATTTAGTAGTTTCAGTTTTACGGTGAGAGGTGTTGGATGAAGTGGATGTGCACAATACCAAACGCACAACACAATTAGACTATCATTCGACTCTTCATCCACTGTATATTGGCATCAGGAAAGCCCACCAGATATTGGTGCAGGGTCTATTTCCATATATGACATGACACTACAAATATTCCGATATCATACAACCGATGATAGAGCAGCCGCTGCAAGCACTACCAAAGAGTTAGGGCTCCTGTACTGTTAGTTAGAATACAAGAGTCAAGCTGTCAAACTGGTATCCTCAAACCTGTCAGAGAAGAGTGGCCCAGTCTAATCATGTAAACATATGTGGCAATCAAGCATTCCCAAAATGCCCGATTTTAGGGGGAAGGTATGAGACGGATGTTGAAGGCAGCAGTCATTGCCCTAGTTAGAAAGCAAGGTCAAGTACTGGTTGTCTCTGCTGAGTCCCTGTGATTGAACCTCTGTACATGGCTAATAGAAAATAATAAAAAGAAGTAGGGTCGATTCTCGATTCTCCATCGAATCATCATCAGATGTTAAAGCACTTGAACAAAAAAGCTGAAGAGAAGAAGAGAATTTCAAAGGTAGCTGAGAAACGGACATGTTTTCTTTCTTTAGTCATTCACTTTACCCTTTTCTCTTCTTTCCTTTTCACTACTTTCTTTCATCTGGAAGAGGGGGCCACTAATAAAGCCAGTTGCTCTAAACAGCAAGTGGGGCGTTGAATTATTACATAGAGGTGCAATTCTGAATTTTTGAGATGAGATGTGAATCAATCAACATAACACAAGCATTCACATCTCATCTCAAAATTGAGTCCAGCTTGTTCAAAATCTTTAATGTAAAGAGGAAGTAGGCCGTGTATTCAGCGTTTTTATCAACTTCTATCACATGTTCAGGTCGCCTTAAAGATGGCCTCTGATTAGACAAGCCCAATCAGCGCCGAGCTTATAAAATCCAAATCCAAAATTTTAAACTGCAAGAGCCTATCTTAGGTTTGCAAACTGGATATTTTTGTTTGAGTCTCCAGCTCTGGGAAGGTGGTTGACCAGGACTAAGGAAGTCTACCATCCCCAGTGGTTTCGTGCCATCAGGTTTGAAGTCAATACGCATATTTTAAACATTTTCTTGAATCAAACTCACGTAATGGATTTCAATCCAAATTAGATTAATGATTCTAATCATAAGGTTTAGTATCATCATTAATTTTAATTTTCCTAAGAAGACATGAAATTGGTGCAAAAGTTTTCTGTTTGCAAAATTAATTTTACACTGAAATTGATATTCTTCTAGTTGAATATTATGAAAAAAGTTGTAACGTGGCCGTTACATTTTCATTCGGACCCAACACATTGTACGCAGACAGTTGCAAAGAAACAAAGAAAAGAAATTCAACTCAATTTTTTTCAGTTGAAACAAAAGGCATTCATTTACTGTCGTTTCATCACCAGACAATGGACGTGTAATTTTCCAAGCCATTGAAAATATAGACGCCTCCTTGCGTTTCTCTCAGGTCAATTAACCATTTCCCAGTTTACAGCTACAGCCAACTGCTATGTTTGCAGCTCGCCCCACAACACACGGTCGTACGACCTTTTTATTGTTAAAAGTTCGAATTGCATCGCGTTTTAAAAGTTCTTCTCGCACTGACACATGCTTCCAAGTCGCTGTCACCACCACATGGTCTCAAACCACTCTTTTTTTTTCTTCCTTTTCCTCCGCTGTGACGTCACCTCACGCCATAGCTTGGTCATTTTCATATGTTGAGATGTCACTACTGCTACATACATGCCCCCGGCTTTGTTACAAAGCAATTTTGGTCCCCCAACAAAAAGAGGGTGAACATGTAAATTCACCCTCGTTCATCTGTACTTTTCTCAATAACTACGCCTTGGAATTTTTTGAAATTTTGCACAAACATTAAACATGATATGAGTAACAAATTAACAGAACGGATTTTCCGGGCAAATCTGGTCCCCCCCCCCAGGGGGTGCCTTTCGGGTTAAAATAGCTAAAATTGACACATTTGTGCTTATTAAAAAAAATTTGATGCTTTGGATTTTTATAAAACTTTCTGAAAAGTTGTAACTAACTGATTTCTATATGATTTTGTTTGTCTATACTTTTGCGATAACTCTTGGGTGTGCCCCAGAGGCTCTTTTAGAGCTAATAAAAACAGTCCATTTTTGGGACTATTTTACCATATTTATCCAAAATGTTCTGTGTATAATTATTTAGCACTTTTCCATGACGCTGAACTCAAATTTAAAGATGTTAAGGCCTTGGTGACTTTTCGGGGCTAAATAGAGTCGGGTGCAAATGATGGACTTAGTTGTTTCTTTTCTCATGGTACAGAACTCAAAATTACATATGTTAAGGCCTAAAACTGCAGCGTTTGTTCATTTTCACCAGGATTTGATGTCTCCTGGGGACATTGGAAGCTAAATGAGATGGGGGGTAGGTGCTGAATTTAGTCATTTTTTTATGCCTCGTTCATTGTGCACTCACGGGAGGACCATGCATTCTTCACTTGTTATTGCTAAATGCATGGATGCTGGTGTTGCGATATAGTGGGACCTTGATGAAGTTGTGTACTTGTAATGATGTGGAGAGACAGAGTAATAATCAGCCACAATCATAGCATGTGTCCATTGTAAAGGAAACAGTGACACGCAAGTAGAGTACAAGACGAGGATGGCTATGCAAATTTAGGCGCTGTTTGAACGTTATTGAAAAGAAGAATGAATAAGTGCTGTTACTGATACTAAGAGTAAACGTCTTTGTTGTGAGTGAAAAGATATAAATAATCTGGCACGAATGTATGTTCTTTCAAGTGAATAATTTACGTGACTAAAATAGGAATTAATTATCTAAATATATCTTTCAGTACTCTTCTTCAATACTTATTCATAGTTATTACAAAAAAGAAAAAGAACTTATGAAAGCTAAGGACACATGAGAAACTTGCACGTCAAGTTGTAAATAAAAAAAAAACAGAATTCAGGTCAAAGAATGCCAGATAGAGTGCCAAGTTTACAGGATGCCAAAGAGAGCATCTGTTCACCGTGCTCTTAAAACAAATTGATACAAATTCCATGTGAATGAAAGTTAGGACAAACATTGGCAGCAATAGTGAAGGGTAGGGTTTGGATTAAGGTTAGAGTTAAAGTTAGAGTTAAGGTTTGGTTTAGGATTAGGGTTATTACTAAGGTTAAGGTTTCGGTTAAGATTAGTGTTTGGGTTAGGATTACAGTTAAGATTAGGATAAGGGTTTAAGTTAGGTTTAGGGTTAGTGTTTTGGGTTAGAATTTTGGTTATAATTACAGTTAAGGTTAAGATAAGGGTTTGGGTTAGGGTTAGTGTTTGGGTTAGGATTACGGTTAAAGTTAGGGTTCGAGCTTGCATTAAGGTTAGGGTTTGGGTTAAGATTACAGTTAAGGTTAGGATAAGGGTTTGGGTTAAGGTTAGGGTTAGGGTAAGGGTTTGTGTTAAGGTTAGGGTTAGGGTTGAAGCTTAGGATAAGGGTTTGAGTTAAGGTTAGAGTTAGGGTTAGTGTATGGGTTAAGATTACAGTTAAGGTTAGGGTTAGAGTTTGTGTTAAGGTTAGGATTTGGATTAGGGTTTGGATTAGGATTAGGTTAGTGAAAAACCAATTCTAAGCAAATTCCAAGGCTACAGCAATGAAGGAAACCGGCTGTTGTATTGGTGTGATGTATGTTGTACAAAAACGCAAGTTCTGTGACAAAAGTTATTCATAATAGTTGCTATGCATGTATCTGTAACACTATTTGATAAACCCAGGTAAGTTTATATATTTGTATGTACATGATTCAGTCTTAAACTAATTAACCGATCATTATGAAATTTTGGAACAGCTGTTAGGCATAAAAGAATCGAATGTGGGCTATATTTAGTTTCACGTAAAGGGGGGTAAAAAAGGAGGTAGACGCCCTTTGTGAACATTCAAATACCGCTGATTATTGTAGAATTCTTATCATTTCCGCTCATATTTTCTTTTTTCTTTCTCCTGTGTACCAAATTTACTATCTCGACTATTTTTGATCAACTAACCAAGAGCTTCAATCTATTCTTTCAACATAACCATACCATCTACGTCTCCTGTCTTGCACACATCCAGATTTAATTTTTCTCTGAGGTCATCAGATCTAAGACACATTACACATCCATTGTATCATCATTTACATATCATGTCTGTCCATGCAAGGCATATCATCAACTCTGGTAAGATTTCACTTCTGCGTCATCACACTGTATAAGCATGCTTGATAGATTCTTGGTCGATAGTGGTAACGCTTCTCATCATTATTTTTTTACTAGCAGGTGGATGGGGGAGGGGCGCCTGACATTGCCGGCCGTAGAATATGTTTAAGTTCAGTCCGGCATTGCTTGGGCCATATGTACTGTTCATAACTTTATGTGCAAATGTAAATATATATTAAAAAGTTTGACTTATGTCCCGGTAACCTACATCTAAAATTTCACGTGTTTAGACCCAGGATTGCCAGAGGAGTCTGGTAGAGTTTTCAAAGGTCAACTCTTTCAACTTTGATCTATTAGCAGCCAAATTTTCCCCCCAAAACTGATTAAAAAGCTTGCTGCATGTCTGAATACCCTTTATGTAAAATTTCAAATGTTTAGACCCAAAATTGGCTGAATAGTTTGCTAGAGACCGAAAGGTACAAATCTTTTGAACTTTGACCCCTTGGCAGCCAAATTTTCAGCCAAAAATCGATTAAAAAACTTGTTGCATGTTTGAATACACTTTATGTAAAAGTTCAAATGTTTAGACCGAAAATTGGCTGAGTAATTTGGTAGAGACTACAGAAGTCAAATTCTTTAAAACTTTGATCCCAAATTTGACCCCTTAACATTTATTGTTTTAAGCTCAAATCAAATTAAAACGTTTGATCCATGTCCAAATAACCTACATATAAAATTTCAAGTGTTTAGACCCAAAATTGGCAGAGGAGTTTAGTAGAGTTTTAAAATGTCAAATCGTTGAACTTTGACCCCTTGACAGCCAACTTTCTGGCCGAAAACTGATTAAAAATATTTCACCAAATCTCAATAATTCTTATGTCAAATTTCGGGTCTGTAGACTGAAAATTGACAGAGTAGTTTTGTAGATAAATGTAAACACACAGACACACAAACAATTTTACTTTTATAGATATATAGAATCTTTCAAAGCCGATTTTCTATTGAATATTATATTGTACCTAATATATAGCACTGATTACAAAAGTAAAAAATAAAAAATGACTTGGGCGCCTTCAGTAAGAATTGAAACCTAAACATTTAGTGCTCCAGCTGTGTTCCCAACCATTTGCACTTACTCAATAGACAGATGAGAAATTTAAAAAACTAAACCACTTTTAGCAGTGATTAGTTTTATGCATACACAAACTAATACAAACAAGTCGGCAAGTTGATATGAACATTTTGCATTGCAACTTGCCGATGTATTTCTGTATGCATTATTCATTTCATCCAAACAAAGATTTTACTTGTTATAAACCATCCTTGCCTGCTCTAGTTAGAGAACGCCTTCCCTGCAGTGTACCGAAAGGAAGCTTCACATACCTCCCCACAGTCACTTAGTCCACAATACATTGCAGTCTACATTGCACTGTGGAGAATCTACTATTGATTTTATTAAATTATCTGTTAACAATTGCTTGAATTAAAGTTTAAAACGCAAAAGTCAAGTATTATGGTTTAATTATGGTCTAAGCTGACACATTCATTTCAAACTGTCTTATCAAAGAAAAACTGCTGATTTTATGAAAATTATTTTTACATAATCACTTGAATTAAAGTTAAACATAGAAAAGTCAAGAATCATGGTTAAATAGTGCTATAAAATGAAACATTCATAGCAAATGCCCGCCATCTTATAAAAGAATTTACAGTTGATTTTATAGGCTGGGCCTTTCTGCTTGTGCGGTGATAAAGCTTTTCAAATACACTGGTGATGTTCGGCTGTATAACAGTGTTAACTTTGTTCAAAATCTTCTTTCTTTGATCGGATCTTATTGATTATGGATTTTCGATAGTTATCAGAAGCATTTTGATGCAAACCCTATGTAAGAATACCCATGGACACCTCAAGTACCTTTGTGTTAAATTTCAAGAAAATGGGGCCAGCCGTTTCCGATCCCCCCCCCCCCCCCAGTTCCTTAGAAGGATACCCGTCTCAGAACAGGTAAAATTAATTCCCTGGACAATACAGTTTGGTACCAATTTTATGTCTCCTGATGAAGATTAAAATTAAGGCATAATGATATGTATAGAATCCTTATTCTAATATCATAAAAATATGCTATGTGATTTGATTCTAGAAAAATGTCTAAGCTTAAGCATAAGGGGTCTTATGAGGAAATTGAAATTCATGGAATCTTGCTTAATTGATGTGTAATGAAATTCAATACAGATCTGATATATTTCAACTTTCAAATGGAAAGCCATTCATGAATAATTTCCGATGGATAGCTATTCTGTACAAGTCCTGGAGATGAAAAAGAGTATTTGGTGGGTAGCTGTTCTGCATAAGTCACAGACTTTAAAATTTTGCAGGTAAAGAGTAAAGATCTTTCTCGTGTGGACATGAAAACATTATGTGTGTGAATGCTAAAAGATTCAATATTTTTATGGAGCAATTCCAGTTTCTGATTGGTCGCTAGCAGAACATGGCTCCATTTGATTGGTTAATCCCTATCTCCAGTGTCTATGAATAGAACCTTCCAATTTTTTTCAATCATACTCTCCAATTATTTTTAATGTTGGAGGATGAGTCTCCTTGCTGCTTTGGTTGCTTGGACACTGGGTAGAAAATACCAGTCAATAATCTATTCTTGACAATCAGTCCGGCAGGTGCCAGGTCGGGAACTGGCCCAGTACCTGTCAGTACACTGATATGCTGTCTGGGTATCACTCAGGAGGTTCATACTCTCAGACCTTGCCACCTGGCTTTCAGGTGGGGCAAGTTTATCGCTTGTTGCCTGAGGCGTCTCTACCGGGAAATGCTGATGGAAAGGCCCAAGCAATTTTTGGTAGGCCACAGTGCTCCTCCTTTAGGGGCATTGGTTGGATATCCCTACTTTCTGACCTTGTGTCACATCCTGCTGAAGTGGGTAACAAGTTAATATCTACCCTCTCATTAAATCAAAAATATTGCAACAAAACCCTTTAAAATACTCCAAAGAACTGGAATTTAGGAAATATTTATTTATTCATATCTAATAATTAATGTTAAATTAAAAAAAAATGCATTGGAGATATCTGGATTTTCATATAAGGTGTCTATCTCCCTTTTTACAGTCTTTGCATGAAACTAAATTAAATTAGACTAAATATAGCCCACATTCGAACCTTTTATATCTTGCAGCTCCGTTCCAACATTCATAATTATATTGCCTCGTTGACTAAAAGAGTAAAATCTATATATTAATATGATAGCGTGTGTGTTATTTTGTGTGTCAAGTTTACATCCGGGTCATTTAATTGTTATGTACTTCCATTTCTTGTCATAAATAATTTTACCGAGAATTCTTTATAAGCTTTGGTTTCAGTTTCGATTATAACTGATGGCACTCCAGTAATCTATTATTTTTATAAATAATTTTATCAAGAATTCTTCATAAGTTTTGGTTTCGGTTTCGATTATAACTGAAGGAACTCAAGTTATATATATATATATATATATATATATATATATATATATTCATAAGTTTTTATTTCGGTTTCGATTCAAGCTAATGCACGCAAGTCATATGGATATATTTTTTTATTTTTGAAATCGCAACTTTATAATATATAAAAATCGATAGAACATTAATTCTATAATAATATATACAAAATCTGCAAGAATTAAAATATCATATTTAAGCGTACTTTACAACCGGGTTTTGCTGGGCATTCATGCTAGCTTAGATAAATACTTTTGTAGTTTTAACAAATGAGCTACAATAATATCAGAGCTACAATTCTTGGCCTTCGGGACAAGATCAAAGTGTAGTATCTGTTCTTCAGATGCTGCACTTCTATTTCTTGTTCTCTTTCGGTGGAGGAGAAATCCTTCACGACTGAGACAATTTTTATTTTTGTACCTTTTCTCCACGTTAAAAAACGACCCTGGTGTCTAACTCTGTCCCGTGGGGAGGTATAGTAAATAGGTACAATAATATCAGAGCGTCTCCATTTTCACTGAACATCTACAGAATGCCAACATCAATATATTACATATGAATGAGTCCCCTGTGGAATTTTCACAGGTACCGCTAGTACTTAATTAATTAGTTTAGGAGTTATTCCTGTACATACAAATATATAAACATATCGACATATCTAATTTTATAATACTTTTAAAGAACACTGAACGTAGTGCCATAATTAATTACTGAGGAGTTCTTCTTTGTAGTTTAAAATAAACCATTAAAAAGAAACTTTCAAAAAGACCAAAATACACTTCTAAAGTATATTTCTCCTAAGCCTACATTAGATAAAGAGGGTAAATAACAAGTGGGGCAAGAAAAATAAAAAAAAACTATCTAGACGTCTTTCAGCCAACTCTTTTTCAAGATATACGTTGGCAGCGGGGGAGAAAACATTGTTTAAAAACGTGGTCAAAAAGACCATAAATTAACAGCGAGAGCAAAAAAAAAAAAAAAAATATATATATATATAGATAGGGAATAGGAGAAAAAAGACAGAGAAACAATCTTAGTAAAATACCCATAAGTTCTAAATTATGGGTATACTCTGTTTGCTTACACGGAGATGGTTGTATTGTTTTTCTGCTTCCAGAGATGACTTGTAAGGCCGATCCGGGCATGGAAGGCTCTCACACAAGTTGGACAGTGGTGAGCAGGTGTTGTGGGGACAAAGCTTGTTGCTCTGGCTTTGCGGGTTTCACGCTTCTGTACTGCTTTGAGGGTTCTTCTCTCTTCAGCTGTTTCAGCTCCTTTGTTGATGAGGTGACGCCAGTGAGTCTGATGCAAGCGATTCCCAGCACTCGATACTAATGTTGAAGTCTTTGAGGGAGATTTTGAGGTTGTCCTTAAAGCGTTTTTTTGGTGCTCTGACTGAACGCTTGCCTTGGCACAGCTCGCCATACAGGAGTTGTTTTGGGATTCTTTCATCTGGCATGCGAGAGACGTGACCTGCCAATTTCAGTTGGGTCTTTTGAATGGTAGTAGTTATGCTGGGAAGATTAGCACTTTTCAGGACCTCTGTATCAGGGACTTTGTCTTGCCATCTGATATGGAAGAGATTTCAGAGACATCTTAGGTGGACGTGGTTCATTTTTTTGTGCTTTCTGTAGGTAGTCCAGGTTTCTGAGCCATAGAGCAATGTGGTGAGGACAACTGCTCTGTAAACCTTCAGCTTGGCGTCAATGTTGATTCCTCTCCTTTCCCAGACTTTGCTTCTGAGTCTCTCGAATGTGCTACTTGCCTTGGCGATTCTATTGTTGATTTCGAGATTGATTTTGGGTGTCTGAGATAGAGTACTGCCCAGATATGTGAAGGTCTCAACCGCTTGAAGGTTTTGTCCCTTGACTGAGATACTTGGCTCATGATACAGATTTCTGGGAGCTGGTTGGAACATAACTTTGGTCTTCTTGGTGCTAATTGTGAGGCCGAAGTTGTCACAGGCTCCGGAGAATTTGTCCATCTGGTCTTGCATTTCTCGCTCGTTGCTGGCATTGAGGGCACATTCATCAGCAAAAAGAAAGTCACTCAGCACTGCTTCCTTCACCTTTGTCACAGCCTGCAGTCTCCTTGGGTTAAACAGCTTTCCATCTGTTCTGAATTTAATGTTGATGCCTGGTGACTGGTCGCTGAAAGTGTCAAATAGCATTGCAGAAAACATCAAGCTTAACGGTGTAGGGGAAAGGACACAGCCCTGTTTAACTCCATTTGTTACCGGAAAAGCCTCTGAGGGTTCACCGTCGTCAAGGACGCGCCCCATCATGCCTTCATGGAATTGATGAACTACTGTGATGAAAGTACTTGGCAACCGAATTTCTTCATTATTTTCCACAGACCATCCCGACTGACTGTGTCAAATGTCTTGGTCAAGTCGATAAAGGTTGTGTAAAGGTCTCAGTGCTGTTCAATGCATTTCTATTGAAGCTGACGAGCGGCAAAGATTATGTCAGTGGTTCCCCGACCGGCGTGGAAACCATATTGACTCTCCGGCAGGAGTCTCTGTTCCAGGTGACCAAGTAAGTGGTTGAGGAGGATGCGAGCCAAGATCTTTCCTGCTATGGACAGGAGAGAGATACCTCAGTGGTTATCGCAGGATTGGCGATTTCCTTTTCACTTATAGATATGAACGATTGTGGCGTCTTTAAACTCTTATGGTAGCTGTCCCTTCCACCACATGATCTGATACAAGCAGGTCAGCTGCTCCTGCAAGGCTGCACCACCGGACTTGTAAACCTCAGCTGGGATGGCATCTTGACCTGGAGCTTTTCCACTGGTTGACTGCTGAATGGCTTTGCTGACCTCTTCGATTGATGGGGGTGGGGGGTGTCGAGCTGTTGATTGATGGGGACTTGGGGGAGATGTTCAATTGCTATATCATTGATGGCTCCAGGGCGATTGAGCACTTTGTTGAAATGGTCAGCCCATCTGTTGAGGATCTCCTTCTTTCTCGTGAGTAGAGTTAAGCCGTCAGCATTGAGCAGAGGAGAGGATCCCAAAGACTGTGGTCCGTAAACTGCCCTTAGTGCATCGTAAAAATTCTTTGTATCGTGTTTGTCTGCGTAGCCTTGGATTTCATCTGCCTTGGCACTGAGCCAGGAATCCTGCATTGAATGCAGCTTGGATTGGACTTTGTTAGAGAAGGCAGTTTTCTTCGCCACACAAGCTGGGTCATTTTGATGCGCTCTTAGCAGGCGGTGTTTTTCCTGCAACAAGTTGTGGATCTCAGGAT
The DNA here is from genome assembly GCF_053919585.1 of Euprymna scolopes. Lineage (NCBI taxonomy): Eukaryota > Metazoa > Mollusca > Cephalopoda > Sepiida > Sepiolidae > Euprymna > Euprymna scolopes. The sequence goes on from NC_136518.1 coordinate 57,641,698, forward strand.
CATTCTCGTCAAACCAGTCCTGGTGGTGTTTGGTGGCAGGACCTAGAACGTCAAGAGCAGCAGAGTGAACAACATCTCTGAAGGATGTACAGCTCTCTTCAACGCTGTTGTGATTGAGATTGAAGTTAGCAGGTTTACTATGTATGCTGCTCTGAAATTCCTCTGCTGTTTTAGGACATTTCAATTTGACTGTATTGAACCACTTGGCTGTTTTTTTACCCTGAGGCCTTCTCTTTGGTTGGATGAAGAAGTTGAATTTGGAGATGATGAGACAGTGGTCGGTCCAACAATCAGCCCCGCACATGGCTTTGGTCAGTCTCACGTCCTGCTTGTCTTTGACTCTGGTAATGACATAATCGATTTGATGCCAGTGCCGAAAGCGTGGATGCATCCATGTGGTTTTATTGCGATTTGGGAGGTGGAGCATAGTGTGTGTGATATTAAGATCATGTGACGCACAGGTTCTAAGGAGGAGGAGTCCGTTGCTATTCCATTTGCCTACTCCATGCACCGACACGTGCATTGAAGTCGCCAAGAATTACAAGCTTCTCCGACAGAGGGACTGAAAAATGAGAGAGTCCAGCTCTTCATAAAACTTGTCTTTGACCTCATCAGGGTTAGTCATCGTTGGGGCATAGGCGTTGACCAGCGTAACGCTGGTGTTGCATCCAAGAGGTAACTGCATTTTCATTAGTCTGTCGTTGGAATGCTTGCTAGTTTTGGTACATGAGTTGTTTTGATAGCAAAACCCACACCAGCTTCATGCCGCTTCTCAGCACTGCGGCCACACCAGAAGAAGGTGTAGATGCCACCAGTTTCGGTCCGCTGGCCTTTGTCTGCAAAATGAGTCTCACTTAGGGCTGCAATGTCAATATTGTAGCGAGCAAGCTCACGAGCTACAAGCGCTGTTTGTCTTTCAGGTCGATTTGCTTTTGCATTGTCTAGCAGGGTTCAGACATTCCAGTATGCTAGAGTAAGCACCTTTGTTTTCTTTTTTCTTTTGTTTCGACCGCTTAAGAGAGATCCCCGCCAGCCGCGGTATGCTGACCAGGGTTTGGTGAAGCAGGCTATTTTTAGGGCACCTTTTCGAGCCCTGTCCTCATTCTATGGAGGCGAGCAGAGCAATCCTAAAGAGGGCTTCTCGGTCACTCAGGAGGCTGCTGGGCCCACCACTGCCTCAGTCCAGTGAGGAACGACCACATGTCTTAAATCGCCTACGTGTAGGTTCACAGCTACAGCTTCCAGTGTATCCACACATACTGCTTAGCCGTTTCCCTGTCGCCGCAGGACTTGAGGTCAACGAAAAGTCAATGTCATGACTTGCGCTTGACTTGGATTAAAGTGAGGGAGACTTGCACAGGATCAGCCTCACTCTCTCTTCCTGATGCACTGGTTCCAGTGGCAGGACTGTGTGTGTCGGGAACGAATCAGGATGCAGGAGTTGTCGGAAGGAGACTGGTCTGTCTTCCTACCGCCTTAGGGGCTCTACTCCGGATCTTCAGTTGGAGTTTACTCCCTTAGCCTTTGTCTTTCCCAAGACAGCCACAGGACAGTGGAACCCATAGCTGGGGGTTGGTTTATGAGTCACCAGGGCATATCCACATGACGGTGGGCCTGCATGTCACACGTCTGGTGGCCAACCTCCTCCGAGTCCTTGTAGTTTAGCCTGAGGCCGCAGGATGCTCAGTTTCCATGTTTCGGTGCGTGAAACCACTACATATGGCTTGCAGATGGATAGGCTGTATACTGGCAGAGAGAGACTTATGCATTCAGCTCCTTTTTCACATAAATGTCAGTGGTGTTAGCTGAGAGCAAGAGATGATAAGCACAACTGCTACTATGACTACAACTACACACTAGACGCATCACACCGCCATATATACACTCACATGTATATATATATATATAACCCTAACACCCTCTCTTTCCGAGAGCCGGGCCGCATCCGTCACTATCCTGGTTCACGGGAGCAGACTTGTGATGTACTTCTGGCCGTGTTCGTCGCTCCCAGCTCACACGACCATAGATGCAACCCAGCAGGGCTACATTCTTACTTGTCTAGTGGTGGACCCCTCAAGGGTGACCAGACTCTCACTGGTCACTGGAAATTATCTTTCTGCTGCTCAGGGCACGCGAAATGTGCATGACCCTAAGTCCGTGTGGCAACATTGTCGATTTCGGCCATCACTCTGGCTTCGTGCTGGATCCAGTCTATCTCTCTCATCATCTGGCGTCAGGGCATACCTGAAATAAACTGCATCTTCATTCAGGCTGGCAATCGAGAAAGAAAGAAAAACCCTGGGACATTTTTATATAACGAAACAAAATAATTATTCATAAATCGTTTTACACTTGTTTAAAGTCGAGTTCCTTGATCTGAGCTTCATGATGCAGGTTGCATAACAAGTTCCTCTAATTAATTTCCCAGCTAAGAACAAGAGCTTTTCAACTTAGCTCTTATGGATGTTTCGCCCCCCCCCCCCCAGGCGGGGTGAGAGCGATGTGGACGCCTCGATGCCAGCTAGTAAAAGGGCTCTAACTCTAAAAAGGCAATCGTTTTTATCAACTCAGAAATTCCTCCTGCCACCCTTTTGGAGTTATTCTTCCTTTTTCTTTTAGAGCTTATCTCTACAAGACCTCACCCCGTCCCCTGCACTGAGGTTTTTTACTTGTTACCAATTAGGCATGATTAGTCATCCAGGTCGAACAATGCCTGGCGGTGACCCCTACTTTTTGACCCCCATTCTTCATCTCGCTCAACAGAGATTTTAAAAACAACCTTTCCGTTGTTGATAGATATATAACAGCAAATGAGATAAAACAAATTATTAGTTGTTTTCTCTCTTTCTGACAAAATCCCATAGACATTTGTTTTGTCCCAATCAGACATTAACACTCCCCTCTTCTGCCCTCTCTTCCTCTATTTGAAAAACAAGACCATCTCTTTTGACATGTAGATAATTTCAAATCTGTCTCCCTTCTTCTCTTCCTCTATTTGAAAAGGAAGATCATCTGGTGTCGCCAGGGATCTCGTCATATATATATATATATATATATATATATATATATATATATATATATATATATATACTTCTATAATATAAAGCTGAACGTCTGTGTGTGTGTGTGTGTGTGTGTGTGTGTGTGTGGTCATGAATAGGCTCCTATATGGTTGACTAAAAAAACTGATTACATATAATGATAGAAGATGTATTGAGGATCAGGAATGGGTATGTTTGATCTGGCAGAACGGTGGTTCATAAAAATTGTGGGGTCTGCATTCGCGCCTGGCCCCCAGAGATATGGAAATAAAAAATGAAAAAAAAAAACGTTTACAAGGGTTTTTGATATAGATGTACATAAGAATACATTGATAAGTATGTTTCAACTTAAATAGGGATCGTACAATAAAATTCTGGGGTCTGCGTTCATGCCTGTACTCCATGGAAATATGGCACAAACTTTAACAAAGAATTTTCATATCTATTTGCATAAGTATACTTTGATAATTATGTTTCAGTTTGAAGAAATATGGTATAATAAAATTATTGGGTGTTCGTTCGCGCCTGACCTCCATAGAATGTAAATATGTCACAAAGTTTAACAAGGTTTTTTTAAAAGGGGTGAGGGTCCACAATAACACCTTAACTTTAATCTTAATTCACGTTAGCTTTTAATAATTTTTTTGAGTTGAATCATATTGTGTCAAATAAATTCACCTCATAAATTCACGTTCTTATTAAAGTGAAAGCCAAAAAAAAAGTCAGAACTTTAGACAATTCTCAACACAAACTTTGCATAACTGTTTTTTTCCTTCTCCACTTGCACGTGGCACTCTTTCGAAAATAGATAAATAGATAAATAATAAAAAATAAGAACGTTACTTGTTATCGTGTTAAAAGAAGGAAAAAATCCAGCTCACGTGATTATGTCTCTTTTTAAAAACATTTACATAACCTTTTTATTTTTACTTATATATCTGTTTAAACTTTTTTTTGTCAGTGTACTAGAAGGAATTCAGTTGATTAAAACCCTTTCTGCGTGTTCTTTACATTACAATAGTACAACCCTGAATCCGACGGCGCAATACTACACCGTTCAATACTGTAAAACTGAAACGAAGCTGTTCTGCTTGAAAAAGGCGCCATTTTCTTCTTATTCATATTTATATCGATTGTTTGCTTTAAAAAACTAAAGTAATTACGTGTTTACTTTTTTAATATCCCATTTTGCTGTTTCGGATTATTTTACTAAAGTAAGTAAAGCGTCATTATTTTTCAAAACTGTTTTTGTTTCTTTGTTTTTCGATATTTTTTTTTTTTTTCCATAGGCATCACGACTTATCAAGGCCAAGAGGCCACTCGAGGATAAAGGTTAAAGAGTGTACAGTAGAAATTTGACAATATAGTAACCGTTAGTAATGGAGATTCGGTAAATTTCTTAACTCATATGGAACGACTCATCAAAAACTTGTTTATGTTAGACTTGAAGATAACCATATTGTAGTCAGTTGTAAAGCAGAAAAACGGAAGACAATTCCATAGGCGTGCAGTTCTAAGAAAGAAGCTTTGCTCATGGAATCTACACTTAGGTTTAGTCATAGATAAAGAGTGGGGAAACTAGTGATAGTGTTTTCTGTTCATGTCCAGGTAACCTATATTGAAAATTTCAAGTGTTTAGACCCAAAATTGGCGAAGGAGTTTGGTAGAGTTTGCAATGGTCAACTCTTTCAACTTTGACCTCTTGGCAGCTAAATTTTCGCCCAAAAACTGATTAAAAAGCTTGCTGCATGTCTGAATACCATTTATGTAAAATTTCAAATGTTTAGATCCAAAATTGGCTAAATAGTTTGCTAGAGACCGCAAAGGTCAAATCTTTTGAACTTTGATCATTTGGCAGCGAAAATTTCGGCCAAAAACAGATTAGAAAGCTTGCTGCATGCCTGAATACACTTTATGTAAAATTTCATATGTTTAGACAAAAAATTGGTTGAGTAATTTTGCAGAGGTCAAAATTTTTTTAACTTTGACCCAAACTTTGACCCCTTAACATTTATTGTTTTGGGCTCAAATCAAATTAAAAAGTTTGATCCATGTCCAACATGGAAAATTTGAAGTGTTTAGACCCAAAATTGACAGAGGAGTTTGGTAGAGTTTTCAAATGTCAAATCGTTGAACTTTGACCCCTTAACAGCCAAATTTTCTGGCCAAAACCGATTAAAAAGATTTTTTTTTTTTTTTAATTGCATTTTCACCCCAAACAAGGCACATTGCCACTTTGTTGTAGGAGGTCTACTATCAGGTACATAAGCATCAAGGGTACTGTGTAGGGAGTTGGGTAGCAAGATGTCGGTTCACGTTACACTTGAACTTCTGCATGTCAGTACAGTTGGGGAAGCAGGGACCTGGAAGGGAATTCCAAAGTGTAGCTGTTCTGGGGAAGAAACTACTGGAGTAGAAGGCTCTCTTACATCTAGGGATCTCAACTGCGAAGGGGTGGGATTTTGCTGCTTTTCAGGTTTGTCGGGGGTATTTACGTCGAGGGGGCACAAGTGCTGTCAGTTCGTCAGAGCATTTACCATTAAAGTACTTGTAGAACAGGCAGAGGAATGCAACATTCCGTCGATGGGACAAAGGCTGAAGTTTAGATAACAGTTCAGGACCTATCAGATTGGCGACTCTCTTTTGAACCTTTTCTAGGAGCAAGAGACTAGTGGCAGATGCACCAGCCCAAATATGACAACAATACTCCATACATGGGCGAATGGTGGCCTTATAGAGGTATAGGATACTTTCAGGCGTTAATAGCTTTCTAGCATGGTAGAGAGACCCCACCTTCTTCGCAGCGGTCGTGGCAATGTTCTCAATATAATTGTTCCAATTTATGTTTCCTGTGAATGTTAGGCCGAGGAGTTTAAAAGATGTACTTTCAGATAAAGAGTCATTGGCCATTGCTATTCCCAAATCTCAATACCCCTTAAGTCAAATTTCGAGTCTGTAGACTGAAAATTGACAGAGTAGTTTGGTAGGGAAATGTACACACACACACACACACACATACAATTTCACTTATATATATATATATATATATATATATATATATATATACGGCATAATCACGTTGACACTCTGGTTCCCGTCAGATCACCGAAGTTAAGCAACATTGAGCCTGGATAGTACCATTTGGGAATTTTAGGCACTGTATATGCTTCCCGCTTATCTCAGCATTATTTCCAGTCGTCCGCAACCTTCATTTGCCACCGGTATTCAACAATCTCGACTCAGGAGAAGTGTGGTTGGAGATTGTGCAGTTCTTGCTACAAAACTTTCACGCTGAGGCACCCTTACCGTGGGTATCCATAGTCTGTCAAGACTGAAGGAAGCCTTATATATATATATATATATATATATATATATATATATATATATATATATATATATATATATATATATAGTTATATATATATATATCTATATATATATACATAGTTATATATATATATATAACTACTTCATTTACTCACATAAAATTAATATACGAAGTATAGATTTATGCGTAAACTTTAAGTATTTACTTCAAAAGTGCTCAATACGTAGGTAGAGCTAGCTAGTAAGTTATAATATATGTATATGGCGATTAAGTTACACTGAATATTCCGCATTTCATCCACTCTAGGATTCTTCAGGCTTATGCGCATAAGCCTGAAGAATCCTAGAGTGGATGAAATGCGGAATATTCAGTGTAGCTTAATCGCCATATACATATATTATAACTTACTATATATATATATATATATATATATATATATATATATATATATATATATATATATATATATATATACGGGATACGGTGGTCCTAGGTTACGATGTGGAATACAATGTTTTTCCGGCCCCTTGTTACAGTATCTGTCCCGCCTTATAGTGTTATTTATAATGCTATTTGATTATATGCATGTGTATTATATACTGTACTGTATTTTGTTATTAATTTTTAAAGCTGTATACTGGGGTTATAGTGTGTGTGTGTATATATGTATATATATATATACGTTTGTATATATAATAAAGTAGAATATGTATATGTTTATAGGGAGTTAACATTCGCCAAACACCCGAAACATAAACCATGGAGACTTTTGTAAATGCCATAAAAGACAATGTTATCATATTGGGTGGAATGAGAATAGTTGTTAACGAGAAATGTTTATTGAGAGTTGTTACGCCTTTAAACAGGACAGAATCTGCCATTTCATCCTGAAAGAAGCATTTCCGAACCAAGACTACAGAAAAGCAAGGCGAGAAGCGATAGGATCAACCAGATTCCGCACAGCACATATGTATATTACCCACAAACATTTATTAGAAACTAGCAGGAGGTACCCGGCGTTGCCCGGTTGTAAGATACGTTTGAATATGATATTTTAATTCATACAGATTATTATAAAGTACAAATCTATATGGAATATTTTATATTATATTGTACCCAATGTATAGTTGTGATTTCAAAAGTAAAAACAATAATATGACTTGGGTGCCATCAGCTAGAATCGAAACCAAAACCAAAATTTACAAGATTAAAGCAAGGAAAATTATAATTCATTCAAAACGTATCGCAAAGACAAAAACAAATAACATCTAAGTAAACCATGATATATCCAAACAGTCATGCAAGATGGATGAGTGAATAAAGAGTTTAGGCTCATTACCGTGGGGGTCCCGATTAAATTTAGCCACTCTGATGAGTTGTAGACGACAAAACACGTGTCAGTGGATAATTACATTTTAAAAACAATATATATAATTATTGTTTTTTAAATACTTAGAGACACTAGTGTTTCATTAGTTGTGTCAGAAGCCGCCATTACAAACTAGTGAATAAACATCTGATTATATAGACTATCTCTGTTTCAAAGCTTATAATCAATATGAAAATGTAATTTTAAACCCTAATTTTTTTTTCAATAAAATGAGCAAAGACCATATTTTAAAATAACGAAAGGTTTAATCGAAAAAAAAAATACAATTTTTATTTCATCGGTTTTCTTTAAAAAAGATTTCACGAAATTCAACAAATTTTAACTTTATCCAAATCTAATAAATATATATTAATGCCAAAAAACCACTTACCTGTAAAAAAACAAAAAAAACTAAGCAATGGGTGCTTTTATTCATCATTTATAATAATTGTCCATATTTATATTTTATATTGCATGTATGTTTTAAATAAAGGGATTTTTTAAAGCAAGGGTTCCAAGAAAACCACATTTTCGCAATTCATTTTCCGCTATTAGCCAAAACGGTGTTTCAACTTGTCAGATACGGAGGACTCAAAGGGACATAAATAATTATTTCCAAAACGTAAAAACAACTCATTAGACCAAATACATTTAAAAAGTAATCTCGATAGTAACTATATGAAGAAACAAACATTTAATTTATCTCCCGTTATCTCCCCTTTGTAATTAATTAGATATTTGAAGTCAGTAAAGTTGGTCGATATGGGTTACCGTATGTAAAATATGATCACATTTCACTCATCAGTTTTTGTCGATTAAACGAAAACCACTCGACGAATTTTTTTTTTCTTCTATCAAAGAAATACATGAGTTTTTGATTTAATATTTTTTTCTTCTTTATGGCAGGAATTTTTTTTTTTTAAATATCTGAAAAAAAAAACCCATGGAATGAAATAGAAAAAACTGTTGTAATTCTACGAAATTTTCTGGACAATATAACAAGATAATAAGGTTTCACTTAAAAAAAAAGAATCAACTTGGTTTAAAAAAAAAAAAGATTTAAAACTTTGAACTTTACAGGTAAATTTGCAAATAACTGTTCTTTTTTGTTTTAAATTAGCTTATTTTATTTATTGATCTTTTATCGTCAATTTGTGATATATAAATTTGAGGTGAGAAAATTAATTATTTTCATTTTAATAGACATTTCAAAACGGGGGGTGTTTAAAAAAGAAACGTTTGTCTAAACTATTATATTCGGTTTATTGGAACGAGCATAAAATTTCACATTGAACCTGAAAATATCGTAAAAATTGAACCAATAGAAAAATTTTGACAGATCTTTAAAGTGAAAAAATTAAAAAATATTTAATGCGTAAAATTCAGTTACATAAAGAAAATGGCTGCATGAACGCGCGCAGCCACTTTGTAAACACTTTTTTTTTTAAAATAAAAAATAATATTTCTATTATTTTTTAAACAACTTTAATAGTTTATTTTGGTAGTATATTCCATAAAGAAAATAAACAACCCACTTTAAAAAGAGAAATTACGAGTTTTTTTATATTTTATTCACAGTTTTGTGTTAGGGGTGTCAAAAATTCCCCCAAATATTCTGACACACCTAGTGTTTCATCTTTTTGGGAATCATCAGTGCAATGAGTTATGATTATAGTCAGTCGGGAGATACGAACTCAGTCACAAAGCTATCTCTCAACCCACACGGCCAACGTTAATCAGGAGAAATACAGTTAAAATTAAAATTCATATCAATGTCATTCATTCGTTTTTTCCTATGTTGTTTGCTCAATGGAGGCCTTGGAATAGTTTTGATTTTCCTTGTCATCTCATGCGACACATTACATTGGGCCTGTCTAGATCTTGGAGCGATTCCAGCTCTTGCAAAAATGGAAGCACTGGTGCTGTTTGGGTTTTAGTTGACTTCTCCACAAATTTCCCAAATATCACGATGTGAAAGGTTTGTCCTGGTGTCCTTATCCTTTCTGGATTTGGTGTTGAATTTTTCACGAATGAAGCCAAAGTTCTTGGATCCCTTTCCAGCTCCATAGCTAAATCTTTGATGAACAATCCTTCTGCGAGTCCAGCAACAATATTTTTCTTTTTTGATAACTGTTAACCGTCCCTTTTTTGGCATTTTAAAAGACCTGCAATAAAGCAATGAACGATATAAATTCCTTGATAATAAATAAAATGTCATAACTTTGTGAATATTGCATGGATTTGAATAAAATTTTGGGAAATAACTAAACTTGAAACAGTCATTTGATGATACAATTTTCATTTAGTGAAATACTGATATTTTAATTATCTGATATAAAGCGATTGATGCAGTTTATATATATACGGCATAATCGCGTTGACACACCAGTTCTCGGCATGTTGAGCCTGTTTAGTACCAGATGAGTTACCATTTGGCAATTCTAGGCACTGTATGTGCTCTCCGCTTATCTCGACATTTGTTTCCAGTCGTCCTGTACATACACTTCACTTACCACTGGTATTTAACAATGTCGACTCAGAAGAGGTGTGGTTGGAGATTGCGCACCTCCTGCCACAAAAATTTCATGCGCAGGCATGCCTTCATGGGTATCCATAGTCTGTCAAAGACTGAAGGAGCCCTATATAGCTTAAATATAATATAACTTAAAAATTTTGTTATTGAAAGGTTTATCAGGATTTTCGAAAATTTGAATAAATTTTCAATGACAAGATTTTTAACTTATATATATATATATATATATATATATATATATATATATATATATATATATATATACTAGCGAGGAGGGGGTGGCCAGATTTGCCCAGTCGTATAATACGCTTAAATATGATATTTTGATTTGTCCAGATGTCGCATATATTACTATAGAGTCGTGATTTCAAAAGTGAAAAAAGTATTTGGGTGCCATCAGCTAGAATCGAAACCAAAAGCAAAACTGAAGCATTCAAAGCTGGTGACGTTACCACTGTATCAACGTGACATGCATATGAACTGATTAAAAATAAACTAAGATGAATGCACAAAATTTATAATAAATTTGTCAATTTTGACCCTTTTTTGACCCCTTAAAACCTATTTCAACCGGCTAAAGATCCATAAAAGAACAGTCCATAAAAAATCCAATCATTTGTGTCCCCTAGTGCCATTCTGCGACTTTTAGTTTCGGAAGAGATAGAGTTTGAAAATATGGAGACAGATAGACAGACAGACATAGTGAGTTTTATAAATTAGATTTAAAATGGAGGGTTTACAGCAATAGGAAAAAACATAGAATGTTCTAGAATATCTTTAGAGTTCTTGTAAAAACATTGGGGGTTCATTGAAGAAGGCTGGATCAAGAGTAAGAGCTGCGAATTTTTGAGTTTTAGTTTTAGGGATCAGGAAAAATCGTTTTCAAACTTCTCTACTCAATTAAATAAATTATGATTTATTGAAAGTTGTTTAAAAGAGTTAATGCCCTTTTTTTTATATTAATAAGATATTTCAATGATAAAGTTTTGAAATATTTCAATGAATAAAGTTTATATAGATTGATAAACAATAATGAGTTGCTGATAGAGAGATGTTACACAAGGGAGCGTCCAGCGACACTCTGATCTGTGTTCTCTGGTCAACGGGGCTCTACTGGTTTATTGAAGAAAAATCTGGCTCTTAAGGGATGGAAGTGGCTCCAAGAAAAAAAAAATCATTTCAAATAAATTTAGAAAGATATCTGATTGATCCAAAATATAATTATTTGTTTTTATTCAGGATAGTGTATGTGCAGACGATCTGCATACAAACGAGTTTACACATTTTGATTTTGGACGCTGAAGAGTAAACATCGGCCGCTAATGATAGTCGGCGGAACATTACATAAAAAAGGGAACATTTTACAGAAACAGGGCAAAAACATGTCTTCTAATATATATATACGGGATACGGTGGTCCTAGGTTACGATGTGGAATACAATGTTTTTCCGGCCCCTTGTTACAGTATCTGTCCCGCCTTATAGTGTTATTTATAATGCTATTTGATTATATGCATGTGTATTATATACTGTACTGTATTTTGTTATTAATTTTTAAAGCTGTATACTGGGGTTATAGTGTGTGTGTGTGTGTATATATATATATATATACGTTTGTATATATAATAAAGTAGAATATGTATATGTTTATAGGGAGTTAACATTCGCCAAACACCCGAAACATAAACCATGGAGACTTTTGTAAATGCCATAAAAGACAATGTTATCATATTGGGTGGAATGAGAATAGTTGTTAACGAGAAATGTTTATTGAGAGTTGTTACGCCTTTAAACAGGACAGAATCTGCCATTTCATCCTGAAAGAAGCATTTCCGAACCAAGACTACAGAAAAGCAAGGCGAGAAGCGATAGGATCAACCAGATTCCGCACAGCAGATATGTATATTACCCACAAACATTTATTAGAAACTAGCAGGAGGTACCCGGCGTTGCCCGGTTGTAAGATACGTTTGAATATGATATTTTAATTCATACAGATTATTATAAAGTACAAATCTATATGGAATATTTTATATTATATTGTACCCAATGTATAGTTGTGATTTCAAAAGTAAAAACAATAATATGACTTGGGTGCCATCAGCTAGAATCGAAACCAAAACCAAAATTTACAAGATTAAAGCAAGGAAAATTATAATTCATTCAAAATGTATTGCAAAGACAAAAACAAATAACATCTAAGTAAACCATGATATATCCAAACAGTCATGCAAGATGGATGAGTGAATAAAGAGTTTAGGCTCATTACCGTGGGGGTCCTGAGTAAATTTAGCCACTCTGATGAGTTGTAGACGACAAAACACGTGTCAGTGGATAATTACATTTTAAAAACAATATATATAATTATTGTTTTTTAAATACTTACAGACACTAGTGTTTCATTAGTTGTGTCAGAAGCCGCCATTACAAACTAGTGAATAAACATCTGATTATATAGACTATCTCTGTTTCGAAGCTTATAATCAATATGAAAATGTAATTTTAAACCCTAATTTTTTTTTCAATAAAATGAGCAAAGACCACATTTTAAAATAACGAAAGGTTTAATCGAAAAAAATACAATTTTTATTTCATCGGTTTTCTTTAAAAAAGATTTCACGAAATTCAACAAATTTTAACTTTATCCAAATCTAATAAATATATATTAATGCCAAAAAACCACTTACCTGTAAAAAAAAAAAAAAACTAAGCAATGGGTGCTTTTATTCATCATTTATAATAATTGTCCATATTTATATTTTATATTGCATGTATGTTTTAAATAAAGGGATTTTTTAAAGCAAGGGTTCCAAGAAAACCACATTTTCGCAATTCATTTTCCGCTATTAGCCAAAACGGTGTTTCAAGTTGTCAGATACGGAGGACTCAAAGGGACATAAATAATTATTTCCAAAACGTAAAAACAACTCATTAGACCAAATACATTTAAAAAGTAATCTCGATAGTAACTATATGAAGAAACAAACATTTAATTTATCTCCCGTTATCTCCCCTTTGTAATTAATTAGATATTTGAAGTCAGTAAAGTTGGTCGATATGGGTTACCGTATGTAAAATATGATCACATTTCACTCATCAGTTTTTGTCGATTAAACGAAAACCACTCGACGAATATTTTTTTTCTTCTATCAAAGAAATACATGAGTTTTTGATTTAATATTTTTTTTCTTCTTTATGGCGGGAATTTTTTTTTTTAAAATATCTGAAAAAAAAAACCCATGGAATGAAATAGAAAAAACTGTTGTAATTCTACGAAATTTTCTGGACAATATAACAAGATAATAAGGTTTCACTTAAAAAAAAAGAATCAACTTGGTTTAAAAAAAAAAAAGATTTAAAACTTTGAACTTTACAGGTAAATTTGCAAATAACTGTTCTTTTTTGTTTCAAATTAGCTTATTTTATTTATTGATCTTTTATCGTCAATTTGTGATATATAAATTTGAGGTGAGAAAATTAATTATTTTCATTTTAATAGACATTTCAAAACGGGGGGTGTTTAAAAAAGAAACGTTTGTCTAAACTATTATATTCGGTTTATTGGAACGAGCATAAAATTTCACATTGAACCTGAAAATATCGTAAAAATTGAACCAATAGAAAAATTTTGACAGATCTTTAAAGTGAAAAAATTAAAAAATATTTAATGCGTAAAATTCAGTTACATAAAGAAAATGGCTGCATGAATGCGCGCAGCCACTTTGTAAACACTTTTTTTTTAAAATAAAAAATAATATTTCTATTATTTTTTAAACAACTTTAATAGTTTATTTTGGTAGTATATTCCATAAAGAAAATAAACAACCCACTTTAAAAAGAGAAATTACGAGTTTTTTATATTTTATTCACAGTTTTGTGTTAGGGGTGTCAAAAATTCCCCCAAATATTCTGACACACCTAGTGTTTCATCTTTTTGGGAATCATCAGTGCAATGAGTTATGATTATAGTCAGTCGGGAGATACGAACTCAGTCACAAAGCTATCTCTCAACCCACACGGCCAACGTTAATCAGGAGAAATACAGTTAAAATTAAAATTCATATCAATGTCATTCATTCGTTTTTTCCTATGTTGTTTGCTCAATGGAGGCCTTGGAATAGTTTTGATGTTCCTTGTCATCTCATGCGACACATTACATTGGGCCTGTCTAGATCTTGGAGCGATTCCAGCTCTTGCAAAAATGGAAGCACTGCTGCTGTTTGGGTTTTAGTTGACTTCTCCACAAATTTCCCAAATATCACGATGTGAAAGGTTTGTCCTGGTATCCTTATCCTTTCTGGATTTGGTGTTGAATTTTTCACGAATGAAGCCAAAGTTCTTGGATCCCTTTCCAGCTCCATAGCTAAATCTTTGATGAACAATCCTTCTGCGAGTCCAGCAACAATATTTTTCTTTTTTGATAACTGTTAACCGTCCCTTTTTTGGCATTTTAAAAGACCTGCAATAAAGCAATGAACGATATAAATTCCTTGATAATAAATAAAATGTCATAACTTTGTGAATATCGCATGGATTTGAATAAAATTTTGGGAAATAACTAAACTTGAAACAGTCATTTGATGATACAATTTTCATTTAGTGAAATACTGATATTTTAATTATCTGATATAAAGCGATTGATGCAGTTTATATATATACGGCATAATCGCGTTGACACACCAGTTCTCGGCATGTTGAGCCTGTTTAGTACCAGATGAGTTACCATTTGGCAATTCTAGGCACTGTATGTGCTCTCCGCTTATCTCGACATTTGTTTCCAGTCGTCCTGTACATACACTTCACTTACCACTGGTATTTAACAATGTCGACTCAGAAGAGGTGTGGTTGGAGATTGCGCACCTCCTGCCACAAAAATTTCATGCGCAGGCACGCCTTCATGGGTATCCATAGTCTGTCAAAGACTGAAGGAGCCCTATATAGCTTAAATATAATATAACTTAAAAATTTTGTTATTGAAAGGTTTATCAGGATTTTCGAAAATTTGAATAAATTTTCAATGACAAGATTTTTAACTTATATATATATATATATATATATATATATATATATATATATATATATATATATATATATATATATACTAGCGAGGAGGGGGCGGCCAGATTTGCCCAGTCGTATAATACGCTTAAATATGATATTTTGATTTGTCCAGATGTCGCATATATTACTATAGAGTCGTGATTTCAAAAGTGAAAAAAGTATTTGGGTGCCATCAGCTAGAATCGAAACCAAAAGCAAAACTGAAGCATTCAAAGCTGGTGACGTTACCACTGTATCAACGTGACATGCATATGAACTGATTAAAAATAAACTAAGATGAATGCACAAAATGTATAATAAATTTGTCAATTTTGACCCTTTTTTGACCCCTTAAAACCTATTTCAACCGGCTAAAGATCCGTAAAAGAACAGTCCATAAAAAATCCAATCATTTGTGTCCCCTAGTGCCATTCTGCGACTTTTAGTTTCGGAAGAGATAGAGTTTGAAAATATGGAGACAGATAGACAGACAGACATAGTGAGTTTTATAAATTAGATTTAAAATGGAAGGTTTACAGCAATAGGAAAAAACATAGAATGTTCTAGAATATCTTTAGAGTTCTTGTAAAAACATTGGGGTTTCATTGAAGAAGGCTGGATCAAGAGTAAGAGCTGCGAATTTTTGAGTTTTAGTTTTAGGGATCAGGAAAAATCGTTTTCAAACTTCTCTACTCAATTAAATAAATTATGATTTATTGAAAGTTGTTTAAAAGAGTTAATGCCCTTTTTTTTATATTAATAAGATATTTCAATGATAAAGTTTTGAAATATTTCAATGAATAAAGTTTATATAGATTGATAAACAATAATGAGTTGCTGATAGAGAGATGTTACACAAGGGAGCGTCCAGCGACACTCTGATCTGTGTTCTCTGGTCAACGGGGCTCTACTGGTTTATTGAAGAAAAATCTGGCTCTTAGGGATGGAAGTGGCTCCAAGAAAAAAAAAATCATTTCAAATAAATTTAGAAAGATATCTGATTGATCCAAAATATAATTATTTGTTTTTATTCAGGATAGTGTATGTGCAGACGATCTGCATACAAACGAGTTTACACATTTTGATTTTGGACGCTGAAGAGTAAACATCGGCCGCTAATGATAGTCGGCGGAACATTACATAAAAAGGGAACATTTTACAGAAACAGGGCAAAAACATGTCTTCTAAGAACTGCTGGACTGAAGGAGTAAATTATCTCCTACAATACGATTCTCTTATTTGTGTTGAACTATGTAGCACAATATTACTTTCTGAGTATTTATTTGTACTTATTGATTTATCTCATTTGGGTTGGTTGTATGTTTTAAAAAACTAAATTTTCGATACTTATCAGACGAATTTCAGTAGAAAACACATCTAAGAACATCGCTAGAAATATAGATTACCTTTGTGTGAAATTTGCAAAAGATGGGCTCAGCCGTTTCGGAGTCTATAAGGAAGGAACACACACACACACACGCACACACACACACACACACACACACACACACACACACACACACAGAGTGACTTTTATATAATAGTAGAGATGGAGATTTATTATTTCAAGATTCAAAACTAATCAACAATATGTTCCGACCCAGAAAACAGCAATTCTTCCCCCTTTGTCAAAGGTACCGTTCATGAAATGTGAGGATTAAAGGACAAAACAAAGGCAGCGAGTTACAAGGCTCACGTCTCTTATTGAACCAGGCCATAGAATCAGAATGAGCTACCCGCCCCCTCCATCCTTCTCCGACTAGCATGGTTACGGAGGCGGAGCGCCAAATCTAACCTACTAACATTGTACAACTAGCATCTCTTAAACACCTGTAATGTTTTAATATATTTACACGTTATCGGATATATATCTATTGGTATGGTTTCCTGTGTGTCTGTCTGCATTTAAAATGAAAGCGAAAAAAGTCTACAATTAAAAACATAAAAAATGCAGAAAAAGCTTTATGATGTACACACTCATAGAACGAAAGTGTCATATTCCAAAAAATCACGTAAATTGATGAAGTAGCCTTTTTCTTTTTTTTTTTTTTTTAATACAGTAGAACCTCGGGGTACGGTGGCCCTCGGATGCGTTTTTTTTTTTTTTTTTTTTTTTTTTCAGGTTACAATGTGGAAGACGATGTTCTTTTCGGACCCTGGTTACGTTATTTGCCCCGCCTTAAGGTGTTATTGATAATGTTATTTGCTTATATACATGTGCATTGTATACTGTACTGTACTGTATTTCGTTAATAATTTTTAATGCCATATCCGTCAGGGTTCTACTATATAAAGAAAATCATTTTTAAAAATTTTAAGCGATTAATATGAAATCGTTAGCATTACAAGGCTGATCTCGCAAGTTTGAATTATTGTAGGGTTATCTGCCCTTGATTTCCAAGATAGTGACGCGACCGCGACACATCCCCTTTTTGTTTACTTATAAAATTTGATGTTCTGAATTAAAAATAAGCCTACTTAATCAATTTACGTGATTTTTGGAATATAATATCTTCATTTGGTGAAGGGTACGAAGACCATTCTATACTTGATTGTTTTAATTAGGTTGTATTCTGGACAAGAACCAGAATGAATACAGTTCTTTCTAGCGTTTCATACGTCATATTTTGTAAGTAAATCTGTAGTAGGTAGAATTATCGTGGGCGGGCCGTAAACCAGAGTTGTCGCCCTTACATGCGGCGTTGAATTAACTAAAAGCAGAATATTTAAATGCATTTTCTCGCGTCCTTCCGCACGAGGGCACACAATTAGTCAAACATTCGGTTCTTAATGTCGGAATCCCCCTCTAAAAAAGGGAGTATTTTAGATTATGACAAAGATAAAAATTGATTCATTCTAGAACGGTTTCTTCTTAACTGACAAAAAACAGAATAGTTGAAGTATTCAGAGCAAAACAGTTTTATATATATATATATATATATATATATATATATATATATATATATATATATATGTATGTGTGTGTGTGTGTGTGTGTGTTTTACATGGGTGTC
The DNA here is from genome assembly GCF_053919585.1 of Euprymna scolopes. Classification (NCBI taxonomy): domain Eukaryota; kingdom Metazoa; phylum Mollusca; class Cephalopoda; order Sepiida; family Sepiolidae; genus Euprymna; species Euprymna scolopes. The sequence continues at coordinate 57,660,022 of NC_136518.1, forward strand.
ACCACTTATCAAGGCCCAGAGGCCACTCGAGGATAAGGGTTAATAGGTATACATTAGTCATTGTGATTTTAGCATAGTAAACAGTGGGAATTTTGTAACTTGGATTACTTAGGGGGACGATTCAATTAGAACTTGTTCATATTGGACTTTTTCTTTTTTTTTTTTTCATAGGTATCAACACATTATCAAGGCCAAGAGGCCACTCAAGGATAAGGGTTAAAGAGTGTACAGTAGAAATTGGACAATATAATAATCATTAGTAATGGAAATTTGTTAAATTTGATAACTTATATGGAACGGTTCATCAAGAACTTATTTACGTTAGACCTGAAGACAACCATATTGTAGTCAGCCGGAAAGCAGGAAAACAGAAGACAATTCCACAGGCATGCAGTTCTAAGAAAGAAGCTTTGTTCATGGAATCTACGTTTAGGTTTAGGCACAGATAAAGAGTGGGGGGAATTATTGATAGTGTTTACAGCTAGACGAGTGTTTCTTGTGAAAGTTTGGCGAGGAGGGGACCATAGATTGAAGCTCAGTCGAACACTTTCCATGAAAATAACGATACATCAGAGACAAACTCGCAACATCTCTTCTGTGAGATAGAGGTTGCAAGGAAGAGAAAAGGACATCTCCTACGAGGCTACGAAGTCTATTTTGAACTCTATCAAGGCAGGACAAGTCCTTTCTAGCAGCTCCTGCCCAGATGTGGCAACAGTATTCCATCCTTGAACGTACCTGGCTATTATATAGATAGAGAATTGCATCAGCAGTGAGATATCAACTGGATCGATAGAAAGATCCCACCATTTTTCCAGCGGCCTTGGCAACAGATTTGATGTACGTGTTCCATTTAAGATCAGGAGTAATGGTCAAGCCCAGAAGCTTGTCAAAACTTGAGGCCTCCTGAAGACGAGAGCCATTCATTTCAATTGATGCCAGATGGGGATCAGAATGTTGATGATGTAAAGAGAGAAGCTTGGTTTTAGATGCATTAAAAGTAACCAGCCACTCCTTTCCCTATTGTACTACATGCTCAAGATCAGAGGAGAGAGATTTGGAGAGAACTTGGTCGTTTACTGCCTTAGATGTGCTACCATAAATGGTAGTGTCGTCAGCATAAATGTCTACAAATGATGTAAGGATGTGATTTGGAAGATCATTAATGTAGATCAGGAAAAGAGTTGGGCCCAGGATGGACCCCTGAGGGACACCGGCATTAATACTGTGGGCTTCTGATTTTTGCCCCTCAACTACTACTCTTATGAACCTATCAGAAAGAAATGATTTAATAATTGAGAAGACATTTCCAGCTATACCATAGCTAGAGATCTTATGAAGTAAACCTTTAGGCCATACCCTATCAAAGGCCTTAGATATGTCAAGAGCAATTGCCCTAGAAAGGTTGCCTCCATCGAGAGATTTGCTAATCCTATGAGATATAACTGTAAGCACATCTGCTGTAGATCTAGCAGAACGGAAACCATATTGAGTGTCACTAAGAAGGCTATTTTTGTTGAGATGGTTGATTACTTCTGTATTTAACACAGATTCCAGCAACTTACTCATGACGCACACAAGACTTATTGGCCTGTACCGAGAGGGGGATGAGCGATCACCTGAATTCTTAAATACAGGGCATACTGATGAAATTTTCCAGGGAGATGGGAAACTATTCTCCTTAAGACAACGTTTAAATAGTTTGGTAAGTATGGGTGCTAGTTCAGGTTGAAGTTTTTTGAGTACTATAATTGGAATACCGTCCGGGCCAGTTGCTTTACTGGAATCAAGGTTTTTGATTAGCTTGGCAACAACATGTGCAGATATACATATATCACATAGTGTGTTTTCAGATACAGGAGGAAATATTGGGGGTTGGCGGCCTTGATCACAAAAGGTAGAATTAGCTGCAAAGTTCTTGACAAAGAGTTTGGCTTTGTCTGATGCTGACGAGATTACCTCAGGTCCATTGATGATAGTTGGGATGGAGCACACGCTTCTGTTCAGAATTCTGTTTGCTATTTGCCAAAACTGGTGGGAACCAAGCCGCTGCTCAGCTACTTTGGACTTAACAGATTGAGCATACAACCATCTTGCGCTCTTTATTACTTTCTTACAATGGTTGCTGGCAGTCCTGAAAGCGGCTTTAGTTTCCATACATGTATTACGTTGGAAACAGTGGAAAAAGTGATTTCTGTGCGCATGGCTGGCTGTTAGGTTTTTGCTGAAACTTTTTCGAGGGTATGAAACGATCAATACCTACAATTAACCATTCTGTCAGGTCTAATACTATAGAGGACACATCCTTTTTAAATATGGAATGCAGAGGTAGATCAGATATAAATGTACGGAAGCTATCCCAGTCAGCCTTAGTGTATCGATATACTGTACGATGGAGAGGTACGTCTGGGGACTTATTACATTTCATTTTTATCTTAATTGATACAACAGAGTGGTCGGAAGATCCAAGAGGCGACAGAACAGAAACTGAACATAGTTCAGGGCAAGTTGTGAGAAAAAGGTCTAGTAGGCTCGCATACTGGCCGTCATTGTCGGGCACACGGGTGGGTTCCTGAACAATCTGAGTGAGGTCATAGGCAATGGAGAAATCATGACAGAACCTCCCCTCATCATCGGTCTTGTTTGAGTGGGTCAACCATTCGACGTTGTGAACATTGAAGTCTCCACATACGTGAATGTTAGCTGAAGGATAAGCAGATAGGACTTGGTCAATTTTCTCAGATATGCTTTTAAAGATAGTAACTCTGCTGTTGTGGGGGCGATAGAGAGTAAATAAAAATGCCGTAGTGTGAGCTAAAGCAACCCGGAAGCACATATAGGGTAAGTTAGGATCTTCCCTGGAGATGTCCCTACCACATGGAAAGCTATCTTTAATATAGGCACATATTCCATGCCCATGGCGATCTTGGGGGTCAGATTTAGAAGTTAAGTTAGAGTATCCTTTAATTGCGAACTCTTCTAGGGAAATAGCCTGTCCAATGCCAGTTTCACCTAAAAATAAAAGGTCTGGTTTAGTCTCCTGTAATTGGGTTTCAACCTCTGGAAGGTTAGAACGTAGACCCCTGATGTTGGAGAAGGAGACATGGTAGTAGGGGTCTACGTTGGAAGTTGGGGAACCGGGTTTAATCGTGTATTTTTTCTTGAAACTTGTCATGATGGAATTTTGAAATTTGTGGACTAGGTCGTCAGATTTACTTAGAGCAGGACAGAGAGGGGAAATTAAGAGAGAAAAAGAAACGAAGAATTTTTTTTAATTTTTTATTTGTAGCTAATGATAAGGTAAAGCCGTAACAATTACCCACTAGTATGGCATCGAGAGGCCCCAGCAGAAACTACTGCATGGTCCAGAATCCATTCACCAAATGGCAATACAGTAGCCCCAGTACTTTGCACCTGCTGATAGGACAGCCTCCTTAGTGGTTAATCCAAGGTTCGGGTCCCTGACTATCAGGCGGATAACGTCAGCCCAGACAAAACGTTTACCTCCAGCACCATTACTAGTGACATGGCTACAAGGATAGACATAGAAACAGAAAATTTCCGCCATCTCAGCCAACTGTTCGCACAAAATACTGCCAACCTAGAAAACAGCTTTTTCTTCTCCCTTTGTCAGAAAAATCACTCATTAAAAAATGAGGACTGAGGGACAAATAAGAAGAAGCGAGAGTAACAGGAGCTGCCGATAACGCATCCACAATGCGTTTTCTACTCTCCATTAAAAAAAAAAACAAAAAAAACTATTAAGTATTGTACTTAATAAAGTCCAACAGACGTGTTTAAGGGAAAGTATGGTGATAGATTCCTCTCACACGAACTAAAAATGAGTACAATTCGTAATCTATTTTTGCAATCAACTCAGTAGATAAATAAACATTTATGTACGAGAAAAGAAAAAAAAAAGCTAGCATTTAATAAAACAGAAATACACAAATTAAATACTGAAATAAAATGGAGTTATTAATATTTTAAATCTAAAATAAAAAGCATGATTAAAATTGAAATCACTTATCTCAACAAAAACACTTCCGTCTCCAAATTGCAAACTGTAGTGAAAGAAATTGAGTTAGCAGCGTTCAAAACATTTTTTTTTTTTAAATTAACCGTTAAAAGAAAAGCGTGATTTTATTCTGAACTTAAGCTAGTCACGTTTTAAGAAGCTTACGATATAAAAGAAAAGGCGGATGGGTGGGGGGGGGGTTCTTCCGAAAGTAAGTTGGTGACGTTATAAGTAATTTCGAGATAAGATGGAAGCCGGTATTGGACGAGAAAAAAAAAAGCGTGTATGCATATATATCTATATATATGTGCGTATGCATATATATATATATATATATATATATATATATATATATATATATGTATGCATATACATATATATATGTATATAATTAATGATGGGACGATTCCAATATTTTTCCCGATTCCAATACAATTAACGATTCCTTGCTAAATTCCCAATCCTGATTCTTTATAAATCTCTAATTATTTAACTATAAGATTGTTATTTTCCCCCGATTTTCGTAAAAAACATATGCGTATATTTTTCTAAACGTCAAAATACACTTGTGGAGGATGATCTCTCTCTCTCTCTCTCTCTCTCTCTCTATATATATATATATATATATATATATATATATATATATATATATATATATATATCAGAATAAAATTATCTAAGAATCAACTGGTATGGAAACCTGTGATGATTAGTCTTACAAAACATTATTTGCAGGAATATTCTATAAGTGAAATAAAAAATACTCGATATACAAGATAGGGTAAATAAATCAAATTTTAGTCATTCAATGAACTTCAAATTCCAGTCCAAAATGACTTCGAATTTGAATTTGAAGTTATTTTGGAGTGGAATTTGAAGCTCAATTTCTATAATTATGAATAATATTAAATGTATTCCTTTATATGTTTACTAGCAATCGGTGCCCGGCGTTGCCCAGGTGTTTTGAAGTGTATGCTGAGGAAAAAAAAGGTCAATTTTTTTAAACTTTGACCCCTATTATGACCTCTTAACATTTATTGTTTAGGGATCAAGTAAAGTTAATAAGTTAGATCCATGTCCAAGGAATCTATATATAAAATATCACGTGTTCAGACCTTAAATTGTAGGAGGAGTTTGGTAGAGTTCTCAAAGGTCTAGTTGTTGAATATTGACCACTTAATCGCCAAATTTCTGTCGAAAACCTATCACATCGATTTCCCAAATCTCAGTACCCTGTATATCAAATTTCGAATCTGTAGGCTTAAAATTGACAGAGTTTTAGCGTAGGGAAATGCACACAGACGCACAGACACACACAGACACTATCACTTATACATATATATAAACAGCAACATCATATATATAAGGATAATAGTACGCCATATATATAACAAAATACCATTATTTACTGAAGTGAAAGGAAACCCCAGGGGAACTTTACCCAAAAATAAATCTATATTTTTTTGTGTGTATTGATAGTCTGGTACTTATACAGTTTAGTGACGACATTAAAAAATGGAAATATTGAAAAAAAATTTTATTATACGTAACTGTTATAGACTGAAGTTCTCCGAAAAAAAAATTCACTTCATTTGATCAAGTAGTTTTTTTTTACAGCGAAAAACAATGATTTATCACGGCTACGTCAACGTGGCCATTTTGGAAATGTTATTGCAGGCCCAGGAATTCCACAAGGGCAGGTAACTGCCGCACATAGCAGAATACCTCCATTTTAGGCCAATCTAGCCCTTCCCCCCCCCCCCACCAGAATGAGATTTTTTTTTTTTTTTTTGCGAAGACAGATGCCATGTTTGGAGTGTTTTTTGTTTTTTTTAATTTGTAACAGAAGTAAATAAACGAAGTTTCGAAGTTATCCATGCGTGTCCAACTGGGCATGTTTCGAAAATAATCTCGTATAAAAATTCTTCAATTCTTTGCATTCTTCAATTTCTTTGCATATTCAATAGTATTCTTATTTAAAAAAAAAAAATACGCAAAAAAATTCCAGATTTAAAAAAAAAAAAAACGTATAAAAATTGCAGATGTGTTGTGCGCATCTCAATATGGCGAGAAAAAAAAGGCTAGATTGCGAAATTTGGCATAAAATGGAGGTATTCTGCTAGGTACATTTCCAAAATGGCCACGTTGACGTCGTCGTGATAAATAATTGTTTTTCGCTGTAAGAACAAACTACTTGATCAAATGAAGTGAAATTTTTTCTCGGAGAACTTCAGTCTATAACAGTTACGTACAATAAAATGTTTGTTTCAATATTTCCATTTTTTAATGTCGTCACTAAACTGTATAAGTATCGATAGTCTTATCAACACCCCTTTTTTCTATTTATTTAAAAAGAAAATACAACTTTATACAAATTCCCTATTAGTTTTTTTTTTCGGTTCTCTTATACGATGATCATCTTTATTTAACTATTACGTGTAATTATATTCATACAGATATTCTATATGATTTACATTTGCGTAATATTTGCGTAGAAATGAAGAAAATAAAATTTACTGTGTATTTATCGTGTTGCCATAACAACGTGACGTAGCCAAGGACGGTAGTGGACGTGAGTGTGTGTGCGTGTGTGCGCGTGTTTTCGTGCTGTATTGTTTGTAGTAGTAGTAGTACTAATAATCTGTCCAGCGTTTGCTTTCTGAATGGCGGACGTTGAGTCGGAGGTTCGATTTTTAGATTGTAAGTTAGTTTCGTATTTTTCTAATTTGTAAATGGCAAGTTAGAAAAAAATGAAACCCTTCCAAGATGGACAATAAATAAAGCCATAATATTTTATGGTAAAATTAAGAGCCTACGAACCATAGTTTTTTAGGAGATGTGATTATTGGATTAACCAATCAGAAATCGTCTGTGGCACACACATCTCTGTTTTTATAGATATATAGATAGATATAGATAGATATAGAATAGATATAGATATATAGATTAATAAACAGATCCACTGGACATATATAATTTTTTTTACCGGACCCAATATATAAACAAAGAAAATTGCTCCTCGAAAATGCTTACTTCGAACTTGTGATGTGGATTACTCAAAATACAGTTTGGATCATTTTATTACACTGCTATCAAAGACATTCACTTCGGATTTTACCATGAAATTTGGATGTGCTTTTTTTTTATATCCTTTTCATTAACTTCCCTTACTCTATGACATTTAAATACTTAAGCAACTTTACGAGTATTCTAAAATCAATAAATATTTATTATTTTATCATTATTATCAGTAATGGAAGATTTTAGTATAAAAAAAATCAAATAAAAAAGACAATTAAAAAAATCGTGTTGGCATAAAAAAATAAGCAGCAAATTTTCCGATTATGATGCGCCAAATCTTCTAATTTTTCCAATTCCCGATTCCGATGAATCGTCAAGACAGACTATGGATACCCACTGTAAGGGTGCCTGCACGGTAAACTTGTGTGGCAAGAGTTGCGCAGTCTCTAACCGCGTCTCTCCTGAGTCAACATTTTTGCATACCAGTGGCCAGTGGAGGTATAGGACGACTGGAAACAATGCCCAGATAAGTGGAGAGCATATACAGCGCCAAAATTCCCAAATGGCCACCCATCTGGTACTAGCCAGGCTCAACGTTGCTTAACTTCAGTGATCTGGTGAGAACCGGTGTGTCAACGTGATTATGTTGTCCTAACAATATATATATATATATATATATATATATATATATATATATATATATATATATATATATATATATATATATATATATATATATATAAAGCTGAATGTCTGTGTGTTTGTGTGTGTGTGTCTGGTCACGAAGAGGCTCCTACATGGTTGACTATTTTAAAAAACTGATTGCACATAATGATAGCATATGTATCGAGATCGAGATACAGGAAGGGGTGTGTTTGATCTGGCAGAACAGTGGTTCATTAAAATTGTGGGATCTGCGTTCGTCCTGGTTCACAAAGTATGGAAATAAATTTAAAAGTAAAAAAAAAACGTTTACAAGTGTTTTTGATATAGATGTACATAATAATACTTTGATAAGTATGTGTTAACTTAAATAGGGATGGTATAATAAAATTGTGGGGTATGTGTTCGCGCCTGGCCTCCATAGAATGGAAATAGGCACAAACTTTAATAAAGACTTTTCATATATATCTGCGTAAGTATACTTTGATAATTATGTTTCAGTTTTAAGAAATATGGTATAATAAAATTATGGGCTGTTCGTTCGCGCCTGACCTCCATAGAATGTAAATATGTCACAAAGTTTAACAAGGTTTTTAATATAGATCCAGAGAATATTGTGATAAGTGTTTCAGTGTGAACAGGTATGGTATAATAAATTATGGGGTTAATCTATTTTATTTTTACTTTCATCATATTTTGCTTTGGTTTTGATACCCCTAAATTCGAAGCAACCCTTCCTTTTCATAACCTATCATACTTTCTTTCATAAATCAGAGTCCATTTTCTGTAGGCTGTTTTTGAACCCAGTCAACGACGGGTACTTTTGCCAGTATATATATATATATATATATATATGTATGTATGTATGTATATGTATGTATGTATATGTATGTATGTATGTATGTATGTATGTATATATATGTATGTATGTATATATATATGTATGTATATATATATGTATGTATGTATATATATATATATGTATGTATGCATATATATATGTATGTATGTATATATATATATGTATATATATATATATATGTATACTTTATAACTTTATAATCCTTTATTAATTCTTTATTTCTTCTTTGCTTGGTCGGTGTTTTATCTGCAATTTCCGTTTTAGTCTTTAACTATTTCTATCTAATATATCAATCTACCCACACATTCATATCCCGTAGGTATATTTACTTATATTTTACCATATGCATTTACTTACATACTTACTAGCTTTTCCGGAATTTGCAGATACCAGCCACCCTCTCTCCTTAATTTTTTTTATTTTTTGTTTTATATTTTATTTTTTATTTATTATTTATTTATTTTTTATTTATTTATTTGTTTATTAATTTATTTTTTTTTTATTTAGTGTCTTTTAACAACTCCTGCTGACATTTTCTTAAGTAATGACCTGTACATTTCACTTGATATATTTTTGCCCTATATTTTTCGCGCCTTTTAACATCATTTTGTCTGGGTCATTTTGACATTAGCTTTTCTATCGTATATTTAATTCTATCACCATCTAATTTTTTCCTCTCTTCTTCTTCACTGATCTTTCTTAATTACATTTTGTCTTGGCAGCCGTGTCAAACGCATATCTTATTTTTCTTTTATTGATATTATTGGAATTTTTCCCCCTTTTCCTTGTACATATTTTTGAATTATTCCATGGATTTCGGCCTTTTGGATTATTTTGGACTATCTTCCAATTACGTGATTTCCTTAGATTTTAAATGTGCGAATGGAAATTCAATTAACATTCTTGGATTTATATTTTTGGATTTGACCGTCATTGGATAATTTACCTTTCACCAGACTATCCATTCACGTGTAATCACCTTTTTCTTCACCATATTCCCTCTGCTTCACTTTTGTTATCAAGTAAGATCTTTGACTTACTTGCAGTTTCATCAAATACTTTTGTATGCAAAATCCGATCCCACATTTTGCTAATTCCTACCCTCTGATGAGAAGGGAAGTATTTCTTCGAAACTCCGCAGATTAAGGACTATCCACTTATTAAGTGCTTCTTTTTCAGATTAAATATGTTTTTAACTCTGTTTCAAAGTGTTTTTAACATGTTTTATTAACTATTTGCTCTTATATATATATATATATATATATATATATATATATATATATATATATATATATATATATATATATATATCTGTGTGTGTAGTACGTTATGAAAATATATTTATAACAATTAAGTTATACAAAGGATGTCTCCGCATTACATTCCTATAGAGGATAACCAGACCGACGATTCCATCCAGAAACGAAATATGGAAGCAGCCTCTGTGCAGCTCAATTGCTGCAAATATATCTTCATCACTTTCTACCTAGCTCTATTCACATATTGTCCACAGTTGAAGTAAATACTCATAAAATATATCTCCTCATATTATTTTATGTGCATACATGAAATAATATATATAATTATTTACTATAATAATTATTAAATACCTACTGACACTAGAGTGTCATCCTTTCCGGAATCATCAGTGCAGGGTGTCACGATGACCACCGGTTGAGAGATTCACACCCGGCAACGAAGCCATCTCTGACTTCATTAGCAAGGAACAAATCCATTCGGCCACCGTTAACAACGAGAAATGCTGTTGAAATTCAAGCATTTATTTTTAAATGTTTTTTTTACGTCTGTCAGAGTGATCTAATCATTACATGATGATCTGGCATGTGAGTGAAATTGACCGACTTTTTTTTTCAACTGTAAAGTGTTCAAGGATAAGAAACGAGTTTCTTAAAAAGGTGGACGGGGTGAAATAAAAGAATTTAAAATTGTTTTTGGAATATTTTGTCAAATATTAAATTTAATAGTAAATTTTAATTTACAGTTTTAAATTCTTTTATTTTCTATATATTTTGTTTTGTATAGTTTTGTTTCCTAGATGTAAATTCACCGAAACCCGCGTGATTATTAAAGAATGCTCCATGAAGGACAGAACAGGTACATAGTATGTTTATTATTTTATTTTACAAAAATTATTGGTTACATATATACATACATGTTTCAGTGATTTCTCAATTCAGAGAGACACATATGAAACCACATTCTCTCTCTCTCTCTCTCTCTCTCTTTATTTATATACTAGCAAAAGTACCCGTTGTTGACTGAGTTCAAAAACAGCCTACAGAAAATGGACTCTGATTTATGAAAGTATGATAGGTTATGAAAATGAAGGGATGTAAAAAGATAGCTTCGAATTTGGGGGTATCAAAACCAAAGCAAAATATGATGAAAGTAAAAATAAAATAGATAATCCCCATAATTTATACCTGTTCACACTGAAACACTTATCACAATATTTTGTGGATTTATATTAAAAAACGTTGTTAAACATTGTGACATATTTCCATTCTATGGAGGTCAGGCGCAAACGAACAGCCCATAATTTTATTATACCATATTTCTTCAAACTGAAACATTTTTATCAAAGTATACTTACGCAGATAGATATGAAAAGTCTTTATTAAAGTTTGTGCCTATTTCCATTCTATTGAAGTCAGGCGCGAACAGACGCCCCATAATTTTATTATACCATATTTCTTCAAACTAAAACATAATTATCAAAGTATACTTACGCAGATAGATATGAAAAGTCTTTATTAAAGTTTGTGCCTATTTCCATTCTATAGAGGCCAGGCGTGAATGCAGACCCCACAATTTTATTATACCATCCCTATTTAAGTTAAAACATCCTTATCAAAGTATTATTATGTACATCTATATGAAAAGCACTTGTAAATGTTTTTTTTTTAATTTTTAATTTTTTTATTTCCATACTTTGTAGACCAGGCGCGAATGCAGACCCCACAATTTTAACGCATCATCATTAGGGTAGATCAAACATACCCATTCCTGTGTCTCAATACATTTTCTATCATTATATGTGATCAGTTTTCTATAATAGTCAACCATATAGGAGCCTATTCATGACCAGACACACACAGAGACGTTCAGCTTATGTATATATATATATATATATATATATATACATATATATATATATATATATATATATATATATATAAAATACAAAATATCTGATGAAGCAGGTCAGACAATTCCTCTGTCTCTTTTTTTTTTTTTTTTTTTACATAGGCATCACCACATTATCAAGGCCAAGAGGCCACTCAAGGATAAGGGTTAAAGAGTATACAGTAGAAATTGGACAATATAGTAATCATTAGTAATGAAAATTTGGTAAATTTGATAACTTATATGGAACGGCTCATCAAGAACTTATTTACGTTAGACTTGAAGACAGCCATATTGTAGTCAGCCGGAAAGCAGGAAAACGGAAGACAATTCCACAGGCGTGCAGTTCTAAGAAAGAAGCTTTGTTCATGGATTAGGCACAGATAAAGAGTGGGGGGAATTATTGATAGTGTTTACAGCTAGACGAGTGTTTCTTGTGAAAGTTTGGCGAGGAGGGGGACCATAGATTGAAGCTCAGTCTTCCGCAAAAAAAGAAAGAATAAAGATTACATTTCACTTACTTCAGTATTGAGGACGTTTTGATCCTTTTTTCGACTACACTCCATTCAATTTTACCTTGGATTATATATATATATATATATATATATATATATATATATATATATATATATATATTGTTGCAATATTTTGGAATTATAATGGGGTATTTATTTAAATGCTGCCCACATCAGCATTATTTGGCACAAGGCCTGGAAAGTGGGATACCCGCAGGCTTCCCTAAAGGAGGGGCACTCCTGCAATTTTAAAAATTGCCTGAGTAACCCCGTCGGCATTCCCCGGTCGGGGCGCCTCAGGCAGCAAGCAATAAACTTGCCCCACCGGAAAGCCCAGTGGCATGGCCTGGGAGGGTGGACCTCCTAGGTATTGCCCAGGCGGTGTACCTCAGTCCAACAGGTGCTGGGCCGGTTCCCAACCCCTCACCTGTAGGGCTGAGTGTAAAGTGACGAATCCATGTACTACCCTGTCTCCCTGCAGCCGAGGTCGCTAGGAGACATCCCATCATAAGAGGTTTATAATGGGGTATTTATTTAAATGCTGCCCACATCAGCATTATTTGGCACAAGGCCTGGAAAGTGGGATACCCGCAGGCTCCCCTAAAGGAGGGGCACTCCTGCAATTTAAAAATTGCCCGAGTAACCCCGTCGGCATTCCCCGGTCGGGGCGCCTCAGGCAGCAAGCAATAAACTTGCCCCACCGGAAAGCCCGGTGGCAAGGCCTGGGAGGGTGGACCTCCTAGGTATTACCCAGGCGGTGTACCTCAGTCCAACAGGTGCTGGGCCGGTTCCCGGCCCCTCACCTGTTGGGCTGAGTGTCAAGTGACGAATCCTTGACTTGTACTACCCTGTCTCCATGCAGCCGAAGCTGCTAGGAGACATCCCATCATAAGAGGCTTATAATGGTGTATGATCCCACACAGTCGGACGATTCTATTTATAAAGGATTCTTCTAAGAACTGACGAATCAAATTAATTAACGTTCTGCTACCAACCAATCAGAAACCAGAATTGCTTCATAAATATTAAACCTTTTCTGGAGCAATTTCACATGTTCTTTCCCAGGTTTCAACACGGTAAGAATATTTTGTTCTGTGCAACTGTCTACTACAAACAAGTCACCTCCCAGGACTTGTGTGTAACAGCGAACCATCTGAAACTGTTCTGAAACTCAAAATGGCTTACACTTATATATATATATATATATATATATATATATATATATATATATATATATATCGCAAATAGATTTTGTAATCTAAACTTACTTAGTTATAGTTTATCTTTTTTATTTACTTCTTTATTTTTTTATTTTTGTGTATATTAGTATAAAATAGTATAAAATATTTTTTAAAAATTTTTTTATATATTTGTATAAAATAGTAACCGTATTATTCTACACTTTGTTGTTAGGGAAGTGGTATTATCCACTGGAGAACCATGTATTTAACAGCTGTCCTGTTTTTAAATTTCCGAAACAGCTACATGGTAAGCAGCTGAGGATCCCCGTTTTCTATTTCCCAAATTTTATTTAAGGTTTTCTCTTTTCATTTTTACATTAGTTAAATACTCTTGTAAAATTTTAAACTTTTGAGAAATCGGCTTATGCAAGTGCTAAGTCTATTTCTATTTTATAATTTTAGTTAAGGCTTTTTTTTCTCCTCTCCTTATATAAATGAATTCTCTTTTGTAATTATACACGCTTTAGAAGTTGGATTATGTAGGTGCTAAGTCTGCGATAGATTAAAGCTAGTTGCTTTTTTTCCGGGAATTTAAACTGCATTCTTTATTTCTATTTTTACATTTTTTTTTTCATTGAAAGCTTCTTTAGACTCTCTCTCTCTCTCTCTCTCTATCTCTCTCTCTCTCTCTCTCTCTCTCTCTCTGTATATATATATATATATATATATATATATATATATATATATATAAAGTGAAATTGTGTGTCTGCGTGTCTTTGTTTACATTTCCCTACCAAACTACTCCGTCAATTTTCAGTCTACAGACTCGAGATTTGACACAAGGAGTATTGAGATTTGGAAAAATCTTTTTAATCCGTTTTCAGACAGAAATTTGGCTGTTAAGATGTCAAAGTTCAACGATTTGTCCCTTGAAAATTCTACCAAACTCCTTTGGCTGTGAAAGTTGAAAGAGTTGATCTTTGCAGACTCTACCAAAACTCCTCCGCCAATTTTGGGTCTTAACGCTTGAAATTTTAGATGTAGGTTACCTGGACATGAGTCAAACTTTTAAATATATATATATACATATGCACATAAAGTTATGAACAGTACATAGGGCCCGAGCAAAGCTGGGCTGAACTCTGTTCACTCATTGAGCACTCTTTGGTAGACACATGTTGTTTCATTGGATGTACTTCTAGGAAAGTAAACTCTACTTGCTACGAGTGGCGGACGGAAGTTTATTTAAATAGACATTCGGACAGATTAATTTCGGCCACCGATTCCGTAGTCAGGGGGTAGAGCTGCCGACTGTCATCACGACGGTTCTAAGTTCGATCCTCGGCTTGGGATAGGTGTTAGTCTAGCGGCACTGATGAGTTGTGAAACAACGAAACAGGTCTGTATGTCGATGACTAAAAATATATTTTATAAAGCCCCCCTCTTGGGTAGAGCACTATCGTAAATTATCTTACTCGCTACTTAATTTAGCTGAAAAAAAAAAATGCGAAGCTCGCAGTTTGTTTACAAACAAACGTTTGAGCCCTCTACGAGTGGCGGACGGATGTTTATTTAAATAGACATTCGGACAGTTTAATTTCGGCCACCGATTCCGTAGTCAGGGGGTAGAGCTGCCGACTGTCATCACGACGGTTCTAAGTTCGATCCTCGGCTAGGTGTTAGTCTAGCGGCACTGATGAGTTGTGAAACAACGAAACAGGTCTGTATGTCGATGACTAAAAATATATTTTATATATATATATATATAAATATATATATATATATATAACTGTGAATCGCTTTATTGCAGATTAGTAAAATATCAATATTTCATTAAATATTCGTCACAAAAAAAAATGAAAATTGTATCATCAACTTATTTATTCATATATATTATTATGCCATATTCATGAAGTTATAGCATTTTATTTATTATCAAGAAAATTATACTGTCCATCGCTTTATTGCAGATTTCTTAAAATGCCAAAAAATCAGGCGATTAAAGGTTATTGAAAAACAAAGGATAGTTACTGAACTTGCAGAAGGATTGTCCATCTGGAAAGCGATCCAAGAACCTTGGCTCCATTCTTGAACACCAAATCCAGAAAAATAAGGCCACCAGGAGAAACCTTTCAGATCATGATATTCGGAAAATTTGTGGGGAAGTCAACCGAAACACAAACAGCACAAGTGTTTCCGTTTTTGCAAAAGCTGGAATCGCTCCAAGATCCATGTAGGCCAGATACAATGGGTTGAATGAGATTTCAAGGAACATCAAACCTCTTTTGAACAAACAACATAGGGGAAAACGAATGGCTTGGACAAAGAATTACATGAAAATCGATTTCCAACAGGTCCTATTTAGGGATGAGGCCCATGCTACTCTTGACGGTCTGGATAGACGGACCAAAGTTTGAAACCCGGACGTTCATCGGCAACAAGGAGGTGGAGGCATCATGTTTTGGGCAGGTATCATTGGGAATAAGTTGGTTGGACCATTCCGAGTGCCAGAAAGTGTAAAGCTTATCAGTGGTGCGTACATGGCCTTTTTGGATAATCGTGTGTCGACATGACTAGATGACTCACAATTGTCACGTCGCTTTCAGATGATTTTTATACATGACAATGTACCTTCCCATTCTGCTAAGGGCGACTGCAGCCTTCCTTGAATCTATGGGATTCGTTGGGGAAACTCCTATGACCTGACCACCGTGTTCTCCAGACCTTAACCCTATTGAATATCTCTGGTCACTATTAAAAAGAGGAGTTTATGAGGGAGGAGAGAAATTTACTTCGAAGGATGCTTTGTGGAGGAACATAGTTCATATTGCTAGAGCCATAACTCGTTTTTAAGAACAAAAAATTGACTTCCTCAGGAGACAAAAGCTTGTTTTAAGTTATTTAAAAAATTAGGGATATGTCGATAAATAATTTATTTATTTGAGGCTTAGCATCTAGGATGCGCTTTTTTCTCATTATTCTTTGACAGAAAAATATAATAAAAAATAAAGTTTGCATGGTAAAACATTGTATTTTTGCCCTGAAACAACATTTTAAAAGACCTGCAATAAAGTGATGGACAGTGGAAATTCCACGATAAAGAATAAAATGTCATAACTTCGTGAATATCGTATGGATTTGAATAAAATTTTGGGAAATAACTAACCTTAAAGCAGTCGTTTGATGATATAATTTTCATTTTGTTATGACGTATATTTAGTGAAATATTGATATTTTCTAATCTGCAATAAAGCTATTGATGCAGTTTATATATATATATATATGATTGCAACGTCTTGTCAGACGAGTGCCACGCCCTCAGACACTTAAAGTCCATGAGCCCAAAAATGACTTCCATCGCTACAGGACCATTTTTATAGACAAATGCCTGAGGGAGTATCTATACACAGATGATGTTACAGAGTCTTAGCTTTGTACGACAGCTAAGTCTCTCTCTCGGTTCAAAATGTTGAGATCCAGCAACAAGCAAGAGCAAGATAGCCAGCAACAAGTTAAACTGCAGACCAGCTTAATGCGGGCACTGGTCTCCCGCTTTATGGTTTTTTAAATCGGAGATTTACTTCTCCTAGAAAGGTTGCCTTCACCACGGCTTACGGGAGCTTTCTCCACCCCAGCACACACATACATGCACACAAACACACATGGTGCTAGTTGGCCGTTGACCCCGAAAAAGGGTTCCTTCGCCCTATATATATATATATATATATATATATATATATATATATAAGGGTTCATTCGCTATATATATATATATATATATATATATATATATATATATATATATATATATATATATATATATAAGGGTTCATTCGCCATATATATATATATATATATATATATATACATATATATACATACATATATATATATATATATATATATATATATATATGTATATAAAAGTTCAAATGCATTTATAAAATGAACTTAAAGCCAATATTTCTTCAAAAGTGCTTGATACTAATTTAAACTATATGAATATTTATTATATAAAAAATTAACTTTTCTTACACAAATGCAATTGCATTTCAGAAAATAACGTTTCAATGGAGATCCAAAAATTATAATTTGCTAAAACATAATTGTATTTACATAAACCAAATTAAATGTTTATATATATATGTGTGTGTGTGTGTGTGTGTGTGTGTGTGTGTGTGTGTGTGTGTGTTATAATATAGAAAGCTATTAAATATTATAGTTCAGATCGATTCTTATGCAAATCAAATTCCACAGTAATTACTTTTTGGCATGCCAGTACGACAAAACGTACGCTACGCGCCAAATTTCATTCCGTCATAAAAACAACTTTCTACAGAAACAAAAAAACAATTTATTTCATATAGCGAATAAACATACAATTATATATGAAAAAACACGTTTATTATTTTTAAAATCCAACAACGTCAATGTTTTCGATTGTAAAACAAAACTAATATTTTTGATAAATCTTTGTGTGGCGTACCGCTGAATTATTTTTGAATAAAGTTTATTCTTACAAGAATGTTCATATATTTGTCTGGCGATTAAACATAGAAATATATATAAAAAAAACCATGTTTATTATTTTAAAAAAATCAGACTTATGCAACTGGGATAAAGGCTTTTTTTTCTTAAACGTTTGTTTTTTTCACATATGTTTTTATGTTTATTCGCTTGATAAATGTATAAACATCATTGTATGCCAAACAGAGATTTATTAATAATTAGTTTTGCTTTACAATCGAAAACATCGACATCCGTTGTTGGATTTTAAAAATAATAAATGTGTTTTTTCATTTATTAATTTTATGTTTATTCGTTTGATAAAAATGTAAAAATAAATTTTTTTTGTAGAAAGTTTTTATGACGGAATGAAATCTGCCGCGTTGGCGGTCTTTTTGGCGTGCTGGCGTGCCAAAAAGAATTACCCCAAATACCATAGATAATGTGAAGCTCAATATTCGAACCTTTAAATAAATAGTTCAGATCTTAATAAATAAACTGACAAATCAAAATTGTAACTTGCTGTAACAATCAAGCAAAAAATATTGATTGTAAAAGTTAAATTTAAATATTACAATATCGTTTGGTCATTAAATTATTAATTAAACCAATTAAAACTATCAATTCTATGAACATAATATTGTTTTAGTCTTTATTTATAAAATTATCTCAAATGCTTTCAAAAGTTTTAATCCATAAGAATTTGCTAAGAAATAACTTTCTATTCAACAGTTTAAAGACTTCCAAATTTTTAAAAAATTTACATGAGTTAAAAAGTAACGCATTCGTTTTTTTTTTCAACTATTCCCAAAAGTGCCCGGAAAACTGGTACCTGGAAAACTGGTACCTGGAAAACTCGTACCTGGAAAACTCGTACCTGGAAAACTCAGTCATTTTTGCTAGGTAGGAAAACTGGTCCATTACTGAATAGATATCGATTATAAACACGTTTTATGACCGTTCTTGGAGGAGATATTGTTTTTAAAGGCGACTATGCACCCCCATAAAAAATAGTTTTACTTGTTTACTCTTGTTTAAAAAAAGTAAACTTGATCACGGAGTTATTGAGTCAAGACACGAAAAACTAAACTATATACTTATTTAAAAAAATACTTTAGTTTTAACACTTTTTGTGTTATTACGGAAAAAAAAGACTGCTGTATTATCAAAGAAAGCAAATAATTTATTCAGAAGAATTAATTTAGTTTAAACAATTATTTTGTTATTACAAAACAAAAAGAAAACATCGTTCTTATGTATTTTTGATAACGTGCTGAAATAATAATTTTATTATTTCGAAAACCATTCTTAACATGGAGAGGGGAGAGCATTCTGTGCTTCCACCTGGCGATCTATCTATCTATATATCTATAAAAGTGAACGTGCCTGTCTGTCTGTCTGTGTGTCTGTGTGTCTGTCTGTCTGTGTACATTTCCCTACGCAATAACTCTGTCAATTTTTAGTCTATAGACTCGAAATTTTAAATACCGGGTACTGAGATTTGGGAAAATCGATGTGACGGGTGTCAGCCAGAAATTTGGCTGTTAAGGGGTCAAATTTCAACGATTTGACCTTTAAGAACTCTACCAAACTCCTCCGACAATTTTAGGTCTAGACACTTGAAATTTTAGATATAGGTTCCTTGAACCTGGATCTAACTTAATAAAGTGATTTGAGCCCGAAACAATAAATTTTAAGGGGTCATAATAGGGGTCAAATTTTTAAAAATTAACCATTTTTTTTGTTTTTTTGCTTTTTTTGCACAGCATACACCTCCAAACACCCGAGCAACGCCGGGCACCCCTGTTAGTATATCTATAAAAGTGAACGTGTCTGTCTGTGTGTGTGTCTGTGTGTGTACATTTCCCTACGCAATAACTCTGTCAATTTTTAGTCTACATACTCGAAATTTGATATATAGGGTACTGAGATTTGGGAAAATCTATGTGATCCGTTTTCGGTCAGAAATTTGGCGATTAAAGGGTCAAAGTTCAACGTTTTGACCTTTGAGAACTCTACCAAACTCCTCCGACAATTTTGGGTTGACATACTTGAAATTTTAGATACAGGTTCCTTGGACATGGATCTAACTTAATAACTTGATTTGAGCCTAAAACAATAAATTTTAATGGGTCATAATAGGGGTCAAAATTTAAAAAATTGACAGCTTTTTTTTTTGTTTTTAACTCAACATACACCTCCAAATACCCGGCCAACGCCGGGCTGAAATGGTAGTATATTTATAAAAGTGAAAGTGTCTGTGTGTGTGTGTGTGTGTGTGTGTGTGTGTGTGTGTGTATCTGTGTGTGTACATTTCCCTACGCAATAACCCTGTCAATTTTTAGTCTACAGACTCGAAATTTGATATACAGGGTACTGAGATTTGAGAAAATTTGGCGATTAAGGGGTCAAAGTTAAACAATTTTCGGTCTAAACACGTGAAATTTTAGATATAGTTTCGTTGGGCATGGATCTAACTTAATAGCTTGATTTGAGCCCAAAACAATAAATTTTAAAGGGTCATAATAGGGGTCAAAGTTAAAAAAGTTGGCCACTTTTTTTTTTTTTGCTCAACATACATCTCCAAACACCCGGGCAACGCCAGGAACCCATGTCAGTATATATATGAAAGTGAACGTGTCTGTGTATCTGTGAGTGTGTTTGCGTGTCTGTGTATCTGTGTGTCTGTGTGTGTACATTTCCCTACGTAATAATGCCGTCAGTTTTCAGTCTACAGACTCGAAATTTGATTACAGGGTATGGAGATTTGGGGAAATCTTTGTGATCGGTTTTCGGCCAGGAATTTGGCTGTTAAGGGGTCAAAGTTCAACGATCTGACCTTTTAGAAGTCTACCAAACTCCTCCGACAATTTTGGGTCTAAACACTTAAAATTTTAGATATACGTTTCTTGGACATGGATATAATTTAATAACTTGATTTGAGCCCAAAACAATAAATTTTAAGGCGTCATAATGGGGTCAGAGTTTAAAAATAATGACCTCTGCAATCTCTACCAAACGACTTAGACAATTTCTAGTCTAAACATTTGAAATTTTACATAAACGGTATTCAGAGAGAGGGCAAGATTTTTAATCAGTTTTAGTTACCAATATATAAATGTATGTATGTATGTATGTTTGCATGTCTGTCTAAAACTTTCAACAAAGGCGACGGATTTTATCAAGATCAGTATCGTTTTGAAGTTCGACCTTTCCGACGACAAATATTGAAAAATTAGCTAAAAATATTAATATCTTCACCTTCAACAGGGCATTTTCTACAGGGTGATCGCGTTTTTCACCGATATTTTTGAAAATCATCCTCTTCTTTCTATTGTCTAGCCTTAATTTAAACATAAGTCACTTCCAGTTTGGCGGTGGTCGTAACAGCAAAGATGTCAGGTTTTTTCCCCATTTTTTTCCTCCTTCGCGGTATGGGTTCGAGCCTACCTTGCTACTACCACTTTTTTTTTTTGCGCTTAACATACACATCCAAACACCTGGGCAACGCCAGCCTGAAATGCTAGTATATCTATAAAAGTGAAAGTTTCTGTCTGTCTGTCTTTCTGTCTTTGTACATTTCTCTACACAATAACTCCGTCAATTTTTAGTCTACTAACTCCAAATTTGATATACAAGGTACTGAAATTTGGGAAAATCTTTGTAATCCGTTTTCAGCCAGAAATTTGGCTGGTAAGGGGTCAAAGTTCAACGATTTGACCTTTGAGAACTCTACCAAACTCCTCCGACAATTTTGGGTTGACACACTTGAAATTTTAGATATAGGTTCCTTGGACATGGATCTAACTTGATAACTTTATCTGAGCCCAAAACAATAAATTTTAAGGTGTCATAATAAGGGTCAAATTAAAAAAAAAATGACCTCTGCGGTCTCTACCAAATTACTATAGACAATTTCTGGTCTAAACATTGGAAATTTTACATAAAGGGTATTCAGAGATAGGGCAAGCTTTTTAATCGGTTTGGGTCGAAAATTTGAGCTATAAATATATAAATCTATGTATGTATGTTTGCATGTCTGCCTAAAACTTTCAACAGGGACGACGGATTTTTACAAGATCAGTATCGTTTTGAATCTCGACCTTTCAGCCAACAAATACCGAAAAATTAGCTAAAAACATAAATATCTTCACCCTCAACTGGGTACTTTTTCTATAGGGAGGGGTTGCTTTTTTCGCCGATATTTTCAAAAGTCATCCCCTCTTTTCGATTGGCTAGGCTTAATTTAAACCTACGTCACTTCCAGTTTGGCGGTTTCGTAACTGCAAAAACGTCAGTTTTTTTCCCCCATTATTTTCCTCCTTGGTGGTGCGGGTTCGAGCCTGCCTTCCTACTACCACTTTTTTTTTTTTTTTTTTTTTGCTCAACACACACCTCTAAATACCTAAGCAACGCCGGGTACCCATGCTAGTTTAATAAAAAATGATATCATGAAACTTGAATTTAACCTGAAAAAAACTATTTATAAATAGCGCGGTACAAAAAATAGATAAGCACCGAAAACACTTCTTTGATTATTTGTTTTTTAGTTGTTGTTTAAAAGTCATTGGGGGACACTTCTGCAGTGTGCAGACGTCGGCTATTATTAGGGGGGGATAACTCCAATTTCTCTTGGTCAAATAACGCGGCAAATAAGTAACAGAAAAGATTGTTTTTTCCGAACACAAAAATATTTGAAAATCAAAACATTTATTGTATAAATGTGTATCACTATATAATTGTAAAAAGATTTATTTAAAAGTCTGCCTAAAAAATATAATGTTAATAAAAAAATTTGTAATGAAAGCAACATTAGTCTTTTATAAAGTAAAATAGTTTTTTTTCTTTTTCGAACAAATAAATAATTTAAATGAAACATTTTTTTTAATCAAAGTAACTTTTAAGGTTCAATAACAAATTAATAATTTAAATGGTTTTTGACCGAAAAGCGCCACCTGGCGACAGTTTAGTGAAACGCACAAAGAAAAGATGGCCGCCATCCGCATACTGCAAAGTGCTTTTTGTTGTTTCGTGAACAGAAAAAGTGTTAAAACTAAATTACTTTTCCTAAAGAAAATATTTGTTTTATTATTTGATAATAAAATAAGTGTTTTCTTTTTTGTTTATTTCGTAATAACACAAGAAGGGTTAAAAACGTAAGTAATTTTTCAAAATAAATATATTGTTTCGTTTTCAGTGTTTTCCGTTCAGTTTCGTTACATAATCAACCGTATCCACTTCCGGTAGCTTGATATTTTTTTCCGAGCAGTGCGCTTGGACATTACCTAAGAATATACAAATTTATTTCCTTTTGGAGAGGGTGGGCTCGTTTTAAAACTATATCTACCTCGGTATTTTCTTTAATTTTCTATTTTTGCACCATTATCGAGACTCCTAAGACGTGATCTATTAATGTAGGACATTTTTATTCAAAAGTAATACTCGACATTACTTTTTTTGTAGCTAAATAAACTCTTTAAAATAAGTTGAACCACTAAAAACTTACAAAGCTAGGTAGAAAACAAAGACTTAAAAAATCAATTTTATTTTCTTAAAACAACACTAAACAAGTAAAAATGTTTTTTGAAAAATATTATGGGATGTGTATTCTCTTTTGAAAAACAATATCTCCTTCAATAACGATCATAAAATGTGTTTTCAATCGATATTTATTCAATAATGGACCAGTTTTCCTACCTAGCAAAAATAAACGAATTTTCCAGGTACGAGCTTTCAGGGGACGAGTTTTCCGGGGACAAATTTTCCTAAATAAAAAAAAATATATATGTTTTCTTTTGAAAAGGGGAGGTTTTTCTCCAGAAATTAATCAGTTCCATACCACCAACGAAAAAAATATATCTTGTTTTTTGTCTTGTGGAATTTGTCCAGTGGACCTTTGTTCGATCTTCAACTAGGATTGACTAATTCTACAAGGGAGGGTGGGCTTATAAGTTTGAAATGAATAGACATTTTCAAAGGATCGGTGTTGAGTTGAATTAAGTATAAATGAATTCTTGAATTAAAATATTTTCACGCCTCTGTGTGACAGTTCAGTTGGCGCCAATTTTATAATTTTCATTTCCTATGTCTGGTTGTAAACTAAACATAAAAAGGCGGTTAAGTGGAGATAGAAGGCCGTCAATTAATAAATATTCTTCTTCGTCTTTTGAAACCGTTTGGCAGTTAATATCTTTCTTCTTGTAACAAGGCGCGAAATTTTTCAAAATTAAAATGTAAATGCATTTTTAATCTATGTCTTTAAAAACATTTGGAAGTGTTTTATGAAAAAAAAATACTAACATGTTTTTTTTTTAGTTGGGAGTCACCACTTATTAACGTCCGAACCCACTTGAGGATAAGGGTTAATGAATGTAAGGTGGTGTTATGGAGAGGTGTCCGAGCAATCAAAGAACACAATAAGTCAATCCCATATATATAAGTCACATCCTGTAATAGTGTTACGGAGGTGTGTCCGGGCAATCAAAAGAACACAATGAGAAATCCCGGGATTTAAAACGACCTATATCCATGATGCCTGGGAATGCGTCAATATTACGTAAATCAGCCAGAAAAGCTAACCAATATTAAATGGGTTAGACCAAAACCAACAAAAAGTACAATAAACAAAAGCTGGGGAAAATAAGGTAAACAGGTCAATTAAGAGGAACTACGACCTAGAGAGTTGCAAAACAATAAACAAGCTGGTGAGAAAAAGCTTAACCGGTTAAAGTGACATAAATAAAAGAGCAGAGAGAAAACAGAGGCGAAGAGACACAAAGCAAACACAGAGTTCTGCAACCCACCTTCTTCTCCACTAACCTCCATTCACATTCATTTTAACACGAAATAAGTTTTTGTTTATACAACTAAGAGAACTTGACGATCTCAGCCCATTCATATATGTAACAGTGGTAGTTTAGTAATCACTTAAAGTGTAAATTGGGTAGAATTTGATTATTTATGAGGACAGCTTAACAGGAACTTTTTACTTTAGATTTAAAGTCTACCATGTTGTATTTAATTGGGAAGCATGCCAGCGGAACAGTGTTCCAAAGGCGGGCAGTTCTGGGAAAGAAGCTTTGTTCATGGAATCTGCGTTTATACACAGATAGTGGGGAAAATCATATATATTGGTTGTAGCTAGTCGAGTGGTTTTTGTGAAAGTTTGGCAAGGGGGGCATAAATTAGAGTTCAGTCGAGCACTTGCGGCGAAAATATCGATAGAGTAAAGAGGGGTTTACAAAATTTTGCTATATATTTAATCTTATATTTTGATATATCTTTGTAAGATAAATTAGATTCTTTCACTATATAATAACTTAAAAGACAGAATAAATGCACAAAATACTCAATTATTTACTTTTGCCATTTCCTTTTCTTCATCCTTTTTTTTTAT
The DNA here is from genome assembly GCF_053919585.1 of Euprymna scolopes. Classification (NCBI taxonomy): domain Eukaryota; kingdom Metazoa; phylum Mollusca; class Cephalopoda; order Sepiida; family Sepiolidae; genus Euprymna; species Euprymna scolopes. The sequence continues at coordinate 57,685,331 of NC_136518.1, forward strand.
CAAAAAACCCGACGAAGACATACATTTTCTACTTCCCCCGTTTGAATTAAGAGGAACTAAATATGCCCACTCTGCTGGCAAAGAAAACTGTCATACCACAATTAATACCATGTGGTGCTAATCCTTGCGCCATGTCGAAACTACGATTCAATCACCTGTGACCTCATGGCCTCTTAGTAAAACCAAATTTCAATTCCAGGAGCGTCGCTCTGCTCCCGTCAACATTACTTGTGGTCGATAAAATCTGAAGCAACACAAATCGAGACGCTTTGCCTCATCAGCATGTATGAATCATCATTCCTGGCTTTACAGACAAGCTCTTCTTCCTGCAGGTGGCACCACAAAACTTCAAACTCCTCTGTCATTATCGCCATTCAATCACACTACTTGGGGAACAAAACAGGAAACTCCTTTCTCTACAGTGATGCCCTTTTCTCTTCCCTGCAACCTCTTTCCCACAGAAGAGACGTTGCGAGCCTGTCTTTGTTTTATCGTTATTTCCATGGCAAGTGCTTGTCCGAGCTCCAATCTCTTGTCCCCCTCGCCAATCTTTCACGAAAACACTCGTCTATCTGAAACCACTGTCAGTACTTTTCTCCACTCTTTATCTGTGCCTAAATCTAAATGTAGCTTCCATGAACAAAGCTTCTTTCTTAGAAGTGCATGCCTGTGGAACTTTCTTTCATTTGCCTGTTTCCCACCTGACTACAACTTGGATGTCTTCAAGTCCAACACAAACAAATGGGGACCTCCATGTAAAAAAAAAACGTATCTGGTGGTCAACACCTTAATTTCCAAGATACCATTAAACATACAAATCCACTCGAACTTCATCAGATCCGACCAGAATCATGGAAAAGAGGCAAAACCTAACAATTTGCACCATCCCTACAGTGCCTAGCACATCCTTAACTAGCAGAGAGGTGTCATGTGGAAATTCCATCCCCTTGGTGTCGAGGCAACCAAAATCAGGGAACTCCCCTTTCATACAACTCTAAAGGCCCTAACAAGGATCCTGATTCTACCTCTTCCCCTATAGTAACATCTTAATTGGTCAAAACGCCACTCATGTCGACCCCATTTATTCCACACCATTGTCACACCAGAGTGGTCGCAACACAATGGTCCAATTCCATCGTGATTGTCCATGCATACTGTTGGAGTTATCTTTTGACTCCCAAGAATGAGCCTTTACAAATATCTGAAGACTGAAAGCCTGGCATCATCTCGCATCTTAACGTCATGCGGAGATTTCAACAATCTTCGCATCACAGCTATAATGCGCTTTCTATAAGCACATGACTCCCAGGAGATTTTCCTTATAACAATGAGAGAGCATTTTATACCATGTCTCTCACCGAATCTACACGAATTCGGAGAAAAATCCTACGAAAAACAACAAATAAAATAAGCAGCGACTGAACTCTGACCCTTCCTAAACTTAAACTCACCGACTCCTTTCTCATAACCCGGTAGTCTGTCTTTTTCTTTTTTCGTTAATAATTACTTAATACTTAACAATAAGTACACCACAAGTCCAGATCATCCGACCCGCTCCAATCTGCAGTAATAATACAATACAATACAATACAAAACAACCAAAAAATTGTACAAAAATGGTGCAAAAATCACATACTGTAGTTCACATACAAAAACAATTCCCTTCAATAAAGATTTAACATACAATCATTTCACAAAGTTTTGTTTCAGAAGGAATAAACAGTTCAATACGATAAAAACAACAGTTCTGTGGAATACAAAACTTCCAAGTTAAATATTCACTGTTACATGAATCACAAAAAACACATTAACTGTACTGTATAATTTGATTCAAATCAGAAAATACAACAATATAATGCCATTCAAACGAAACAAAATATTTTCCCGGGCAACACCAAACAGACCAGACCAATTTGTTTCAATTCCTTTTTTATCCTCTTTTTTCTTTCCTTACTTCCCCAAAAGAAAATCATCAAAAACACAAAAACATTTTTAAAAATTTCAGCAAATATAAATCACAATTTATGAAAAAAAACCCATAAAAACCAAACGCAACAAACATTTTTAAAAAAAATCAGGAATCGTTTGATTACAATTTTTATAAAATGTGATTTGCATTTCAAGACAACCATGTCGCAATTGTTCATTAGAAAAAGGGGGAAAAGTTTAAGAAACTTCTCTTTCGAAAATTGTTTTAAATTTTAAAACCCATTCGGAGCCCAGGAGAGGTAATTTCTCCAAGCACCTCCGTCATTTGAAAGAATACTGTTGTCTTTTCCGTGAAGCTTGCGCGTGCACACACATATACATGTCACTAGACACATGCCACAGAGCAGTCGTCTCGCCGGCGACCGCTTTCTCTCTTTTCCATCAGCTGTTGTACGGCAACTTCTGTCTCTTTTTCTCTCCATTTTCTGTTTTATTTAATCAATACACAATTCACAAATTACAAAATTAAACAGTACTTTTATAGCAACAAATCACTAATCATAAAAAATGCAGGAAGTTAAAAAAAAAAGTTAAAACAAAAGTAAAAAAAAAAGTTTAAAAAAAACGACTCTTGACGTTTCCTCTCTCTCTCTCTCTCTCTCTCTCTCAGACAGCACAACACCAGTTTGTGAACATTTAACGTTTCTTGTTTTTTCAGCAACACGCATGTATTTTCATTTTTTATTGTCATGTATTTTCTTTTTCTCTCGTTGTATTATTTTTTTCTACATCGTCTCTTACTATCTCACCTCTTTTTAATTTCTTGCTTAGCTCTTTTGTGTGTTTGTATTTTTTCATTATAAATTTCTTTTTTCTTTCTTTTTCTTTTCCTTTTCGTTTTTTCATTTTCTTTTCGTTGTCTATTTTTTCTTTACGTCTAGTTCAAAATGCGACCCCTATTTTTCCCATATTTTTTTTGTTTATTTTTTCTTCTGTTTTTTCGTAGTAACCAGGATTTTTTTTCTATTCTTTTTTCTCAAATCTGCAACTTGAGGTCACAGAAGGTCACAGCGACCAAATTAAATGTTGTGTTGTCATTAAATCGACGTTGTCATCATCTAAACCATATTTATATTTTCTTAATCAACAAACCATATATATATATATACGTTGTTCTTAGTATAATAGACTATTTAACGGACTATTGTCCTTGTGTCCTAAATGTCCGTAACTTGAATAGTGTTATAGGTGTGTGCATGTCAACATATGTAATAGACATATACATGACAACATACATGTCTACGGGATTCGCCAACTGTCATTGGGGCCACAAAACATGCTGTAACAGAGACGCTTCAAGACAGAAAGTCAAGACAATTTTATATATATTTTATATATATTTTATTCACTCCCAGGCATCCCGTCAGCAGACATTGGAGTGACCAACGATCTTTGACTTAGGAGTTCTCTATTTGAGACCTCCCTTTGCTCATGGGCAGATCTTCTGAACCCATCTTACTTATTCAGCATTCAGGATCCAACTCAACTAAACTTAACTCAGCTTATTCAAACCGGAGCACCTGACACGTAACCTCTGGTCTCCGCTTCATACTTCTGGCGCAAACTGACCAGTCAACAAAGTGTGATACCTGTCAAAATATTCCAGCATTCAAATTCTCTGCTGTTTACTCTGCTAAATCGACAGATATTTAGACAAATATACATACATATATATATATATATATATATATATATATATATATATATATATATAGAGAGAGAGAGAGAGAAAGAGAGATAGATAGATAAATAGATAGATAGATAATTAACTACTTCTACCTGGCTATTATATAACAGTAGTATGTATATAGGGTGAAACAATAAAATTGTCGCCCTAGAAAAGACATGATTAATTTCCATTTGATGAAACCGATTTTTTTTGTTGCAGACCATCTATTAATTAGTTAGTTATATACAAATTCCAAGAGTGATAGGAGCCTTCTATCATGTCTGAAAGTGACATAATGTTCAAGGAGCAGAAGCGAAATCGGAGATGTGCCTCTGTACAACTCATGCTCTTTATTGATCCAAGTTATGACAGCAGGACACTTGCCAACCTTTTCAAAATGCATGGCTGGATTGCCACAAATGACAGGGACATGTCCAGGGTGATTAAAACAAAGTTTTTGGCCATGGTTATGGTCTTTGGTGTGGTTTCAAGTGAGGGCTACATCATATCTTTGAAGTCGACTAGAAAGTCAACGCCAAAGTGTACCTAGATCTGCTGAAGAGTGTGGTGATCCTCTGGTGCAATCAGGTGGCTGCTGGCAGACTCTTGGTGTAAAATTTCTACCATGTAATTATCTATGAAATTTTGTTACGGCGAATATGATACTTAGTGCCTCCTTTTCGATCTGCGAGTACTATCTCTCAGCTGGTAGTAGCATTCTAGATGCATGGGCAATCAGTTTTTTTATACCGTCGGGCATTATGTGAAGTATACAAGCTCCAACACCATGTAAGCTTGTGTCAGTCGCTACTATTATTTTCAACTTTGGATCATAGTGTGTAAGAAAAAGATCCGATGCTAAAGTATCTTTGATTTTCTCAAACGCCGCTTGACATTCAGACATAAAATCCCTGGTTTTTCTTTCTTAAGTAATTCGTTCAGTGGGGTATGCAAGTCATACATGTTCTTTATGAAGACTTAGTAGTAGTTAGTCAGTTCCAGAAAGGTTTGGAGTGCTTGCACATTATCGGGAGCAGGCATGTTCTTTATGGCTCTCAGAGTTGGGGTGTCTACCATTTTTATCAATTATGGTATTTTATCTCGTGCAGGAGGAAGTCACATTTAGTTTCTTTCACTTTAAAAACAAAGCTTTGAATTCTTTTAAAAGCCTCATGTATCTGTTTGCGATGCCAGCCTGAGGATTTACTGGCAATGACTGCCACTAGATCCAGCGTCTCAACATTGGCATTTGGGTATGTGATCATTCTACTTCTGGAGTGGGTAGTAGAGTTCCGCAGAAGTAGAGAAAGAATAACTTCATTTACTGCTCTAAAAAATGGCCTGCAAATTGAACACATATACAGCACCCCCCCCCCCCGAACTACCAAAAACATGAGTTCATGTACTCTTCTATTTCTTTTTTAAATGCAGATTTCATGAACACAACTTCTTTCCAAAAAGTGCACGCAACTACAATATGGTAGCCTTCAAGTCTAATATAAACAAATTCTTGTTGAACCGTCCCCTTAAATAATCAGACTGTACCGAACTTAAACCATTGACGATTACTACACAACCACATCACATTCATTAACCCTTATCTCCAAGTGGCCTGGCACAATTCGAGTAAATGTTGTTTATACCAGCCAAGAATATGTCTTTGACAATCAGTCTAACAGAGGCTGGGTCATTATTGAACCGGTGATGCCATTGCATTTAACAGGGTGAAGTATACTTTTGTGCAGTTCTAGAAGTTCCACTCTGCTAGGTTTTACCTTCTCTCTTTTAGAAGGGATTACTTTATTTCTAATCGATTGAAGCGCCTCTAACGGGGAATGCTGACAGAACTGCACACTTTTTTTGTAGGGCATGCACACATGACCCTTGTGTGCTGGCTTTCTAATCTTAACTTCTGACCTTATATCACATCAGCCCAGGGTAAGAAAGAGGTAAATTCCCACTTGAATTTTCGGCTAAGATCAATGTGTAGTATCTTTGTATACAAATGTATTTATGAAAGAATTAATAAAATTTCTAACAAATGTGGGGTTATCTTGAGTAGAACGACCCCATAGTGTAAATGTGGTATTTTGGTGACTGAGATGATTCTAGTTAAAAGTAGAACAGACAATTTTATCACTTTAGACCAGGGATGACAAGCAACACCCATTTTGCCCACATTTTTGTTGGCCTTGTGCCTAATTTGTTTTAAATGTAGATTTATATATGTATTTTTTTTAATCACCACTTATTAAGGCACAGAGGCCACTCGAGGATAAAGGTTAATGGGTACACATTAATCAATGTGATTATAGCGTAGTAAACATAAGTAGTGGGAATTTTGTAAATTGGATTACTTAGGGGGATGGTTTATCAAGAACTTGTTTATGTTGGACTTGAAGACAATCAGATTGTAGTCAGCTGGAAAGCAGGCAATCGGAAGAGAGTTCCACAGGCGTTCAGTTCTAAGAAAGAAGCTTTGCTCATAGAATCTACATTTAGGTTTAGGCACAGATAAAGAGTGTGGGAAATTATTGATAGTTGTTTTTGGCTAGACGAGGGTTTTTTGTGAAAGTTTGGCAAGGGGAGACCATAAATTAAAGCTCAGATGAGCACTTGCCATGAAAATAACGATAAAGCAGTGACAGGCTCGCTACGTCTTTTCTGTGGGAAAGAGTTTGCAGGGAAGAGAAAAGGGCATCCACTACTAAGTTATGAAGTCTATTTTGAACTCTGTCAAGGCAGGATAAGCTGCTTCTAGCAGCTCCTGCCCAGATGTGGCAACAGTACTCCATCGTTGGGCATACCTGGCTTTTATATAGGTAGAGAATTGCATCAGGAGTGAGATATCTACTGGAGTGGTAGAAGGATCCGACCATTTTTCCAGCGACCTTGGCAATGGATTTTATATATGTGTTCCATTTCAGATCGGGATTAAGGGTCAAGCCTAGAAGCTTGTCAAAACATGAAGCCTCCCTAAGATGAGAGCTGTTCATTTCAATTGATGCTAGATGGGCATCAAAGCATTGATAATGTAAAGATAGAAGTTTGGTTTTAGATGCATTAAAAAGTAACCAGACACCTCTTTCCCCATTGTATCACATGCTGAAGATCAGAGGAAAGAGAATCAGAGAGAACTGAGTCACTTACGGTCTTTCATGTTTTTTTTAGATTGTAGTGTCATCAGTATGTCTACGGATGATGTATACGGATGATGTAAGGATGCGTTTTTTTTTTTGCAAATTAATACTTCTAAGTATAGTATCAAATCTGATACTACACTCCATCTTTTCTCTTCTCAGTCAGTGAAGGAAAAATCCTTCTCGACTGAGAATTTAATTTTTTTTTTGTCCAAATCCGGATCACATGATGAAAGACACCCAGCAAAGCGTTACCCAAAACACGTGTAAACACGAGCTCATGTAGACGTTTTCTGACAAAATAATCATGCTAATACACACACATCTTTGCGGCAATCCCATTTTCATACATGTAAATGCACACGGCACCAGTCGAAATGAACATGTCTATTCAGTTCCTTTATTTGCGATGTTTGTTGGGTGTGTTTATATTGACCAAATTCCATTGTTCTTTGTATGAACAATGAAGTCATCTCCAGGTTAATATTTGGGACGTCCAGGCTGTTTTTTTTTTGTTTACGTTTTCTATTCACAAAACCCAGCATTGCCCGACCATTAATCCAACACCTGCAGCTCGGGGTGACATTAGTTTTTGCTTTTTCCTTTTGTTTGTGTTTTAAAATAATTTCGTTTTGTTACCTCTCCATTTGTAACGTTTATATTTTATGCTCACTCTTTAATTTTTCCCATCAAAAGTACATCTCGATGTCGTTTCGAATTATGTACTTTATTCTTTTCAGCGTCTTCCTTGCTTTTCTGTATGAACTGTTTTCATAAGTCTTTGGTCGTTTTTCATAGACACCTTGATTTCGAAGGGACTCCACATGGTTCTATTTCGTTTTTTTGTGGGGGGGGGGATTTCTTTAACTTACCTATTTTCTTGTAAAAAGTGTTGATTGATAAATCCCCAATATTGAACTGTTGCTGCTAATGTGCGTCAAACAAATTGCTGGCGTTTATTAACGTAATCATTTTCAATTTTTCTGTTTATTTCAGTTTCATGTAACATTGGCAAGAAAATATAAACTTTATGGGTCTTTGGTTAACAGTTTTGGACTTTTTTTGGACATACAAACACACATACAGTAAATAAGGATTTAATGGTTAGAAAGATCAGATGAGTGTGAAATTGGTTTTAATAAATATTGCTACTTATTAAAAAAAACATTGAATTTTTTTTCAAATTTTCTATTAATATCTGAATAATAGAATTCATCTTCAGGAAATTAGACAGTTTGTTCTTTGTTTGTTTTTTCTTCCTCTTATAAGCCATGGTGGTGGTGGTAAGTCCTGGCATGACTTGAGATGTCTGGAGTCAAGTCAAAATGATGACAAACAACTGCCCTTTATATAACAGATAAGTTAAGTAATTTCACTAAATTAATGTAGAGTTCAAAAAAGAGTCGCCAACTTAATAGGTCCCGCACGATCAACCAAACTCCAACCTCTGTCCCTGTGTCAGTTTTACAAGTATTTTAATGGAATGTGTCTGGCGATCTCAAAGCTCTTATACCCCATCAATATAACTAAGCCGACGAGCAGCAAAATCCCACCCCTACACTGTAGAGATCACTAGATGGCAGAAAGCCTTCTTCTCAAACAGTTTCTTCCCTTGAACTGCTTTGGAATTACCTTCCGGGTCCTTACTTTCTTGTCTGTACTGACATGTAGAAGTTTAAGTGTATATAAACAGACATCTCACTGCTAAACCCCCTACAATAGTATCCCGGTAAAATTGGTCCCAAATAGTTGCCCCTTACGTCAAAATGGCACTATGCTTTGTTTGGGGTAATATAATGGTTAAAATAGATATACATCTGAAAGAACAGTACCTTTCTGACCTCCACCAGTATAGATGATTGAAACTACATTTTAAGATTGGAGATTATGAAAGCTTTTTTTTTTTGTTAATATTAGCTATACACACATCACATCTTTATGTCTATCCCATTTACACACACGTAAATGCATACGGCACCAGCCAAAATGAACACATATACTCAATGTTTCATTACAGAGAAAACAATTCCTTTCACTTGAAACGTTCCTTAGACTCTTTGAACTCTCAAGCTTTGTCTAACTTTCTTTCTATTTTTTTTGCCACAAAAGTTGTTTATATCTAATTATTGCATTTTTTATATGTTAAAAGTAGATCAATTAAATATCGAAGACTCCATAAATAGGTAGATGAAAGGGACGAATTCATGTCTACACTGGTTTCTTCTGGTTGACCCGAGCACATCGTAAACAAACAACCTGAGTTGTTTTTGGTCACAAAGTCGAATTTTAATTTAGAGAAAGATTTGTTTTAAGAAAAAAAGTTGTGTTTGTGTGTAGGTATATTGCGACCGGAGGAGATGTATGCTTCCCATCGCTTTGGGAAACTATGTCAATCTGCCAAGTATTTAAAAAAGCACTGGATATCGGTGCTCTGTATCTCAGTAGAGACTGTCTCCTATGTGTCGGAAATAATTTACTTGAATTTCTGGTAAATCAAAAAGTTGACAATAGCTCAAGCAAAAACAATCGGTTTGGTTTGAGTTATTTTTTGTAAGAAGTTCATAACGATTTTTTTTAGATGTTTTTTTTTTTTTTTTTTTTTTTTTACTCTTGTTCACCCAGAACAATGCATATTGCCACTTGAAATGTAAAGGGCTACTATTTGGAATCGGAGATGTAAGGAGATGAGCGAGATTTTCACATTATATGTAAACTTTCACTTGATAGAAAAATGTCAGAAAATGTTATGATAGTCAGAAAATCAAGAAGTAAGAATGGGAATTCTAAAATATAGCAATCCGAAGGAATAAAGTAGAAGGCTTTATGCATTTATAGAACTCACGATAGAATCACTACTGATAAGATATGGAGTGTGAATCGGTGTTCACCATTTATTTCATAATCGGAATCAGTCGTTTTTAGAGATCAAGGTTGGAGGTGTAGGGATATCTATAAGTCGAGAGTGGTAGAGTGTCACTGGGACCGTTAAAGATAAATTTCACAAGATCTTCGATTTACAGAACGGTTCCGCCGCCGAGTCAAATCCACATCCATATAAATTAAAAAGGCGTAAATAACTTCGGAAAAATAATAACATTCGACAAAAGACTTGAGAATTAAATAACAACATCTATTAACCTGTTCCTATTTACAATGCCCCTCCCCACGGGACAGAGTTAGACACCAGGGACGTTTTTTTAATGTGGAGAAAAGGAACAAAACTAAAAATTGTTTCAGTTGTGAAGGAGTTCTCCTCCACTGACAGAAAACAAGAAATTGAAGCGCGGCATTCTAACGTTAAGGGATGTTCATTAGACAGTCTTTGCTAATAAGGCAAAATGTTTATGATTACATGTTTTCATGAACAAAAGGACACACGTGGTTATTTTCTGGAGGGAAAAGAAAATCATTAATTGCTTAAGTGACACGTGTGTGTGTGTGTGTGTGTGTGTGTGTGTGTGTGTGTGTGTGTGTGTGTGTGTGTGTGTGTGTGAAAGAGAGAGAGACAGCATGTGTGTTCATTACGTATGAAAACAGCAGTTCGAAATAACTTGTTGAAAAGAGTTAATTCTCGTTCTATATGGTAACTTTCTATGCTGAGAATTTAGGTGCATGACGTGCGCACAGTCATATTGGTGACTAGAATTTTAGCCCGATGTTGCCCCGGTGTTTGGAGGTGTATGTTGAGCAAAAAAAACAAAAAAAAGCGGTCAATTTTTTAAACTTTGACCCCTATTATGACTCCTTAAATTTTATTGTTTAGGGCTCTAACCAAGTTATTAAGTTAGATCCATGTCCAAGGAAACTATATCTAAAATTTCAAGTGTTTAGACCCCAAATTGTGGGAGGAGTTTGGTAGAGTTCTCAAAGGTCAAAATCGTTGAACGTTGACCTCTTAACAGCCAAATTTCTGGCCAAAAACCAATCACATCGATTTTCCCAAATCTCAGTACCCTGTATATCAAATTTCGAGTCTGTAGACTAAAAATTGACAGAGTTATTCTATAGGGAAATGTACACAGACAGACACACAGATAGATACACAGACACGTTCACTTTTATAGATATACTAGCATGGGTGCCTGGGGTTGCCCGGGTGTATGGAGGTTTATGCTGAGAAAAAAAAAAAAGGTCAATTTTTTTTAATTTTACCCCATATTAGGACCCCTTAACATTTACTGTTTTGGGCTCAAACTAAGTTATTAAGTTAGATCCATGTGCAAGGAACCTATATCTAAAATTTCAAGTGTTTAGACCCAAAATTGTCGGAGGAGTTTGGTAGAGTTCTCAAAGAAAGGTCAAATCATTGAACTTTGACCTCTTAACAACCAAATTTCTGGCCGAAACCCGATCACATCGATTTTCCCAAATCTCAGTACTCTGTATATCAAATTTCGAGTCTGTAGACTAAAAATTGACAGAGTTATTGCGTAGGGAAATGTACACAGACAGACACACACGCACACACACACACACACACACACACACACACACACACACACACACACAGACACGTTCACTTTTATAGATATACTAGCATGGGTGTCCAGCGTTGCCCGGGAATTTGGAGGTGTATGTTGAACAAAAAAACAAAACAAAAAAAAACTGTCAATTTTGTTAACTTTGACCCCTATTATGACCCTTAACATTTATTGTTTGGAGCTCAAATCAAGATCCATGTCCAAGGAACCTATATCTAAAATTTCAAGTTTTTAGACCCAAAATTGTCGGAGGAGTTTGGTAGAGTTCTCAAAGGTCAAAATCGTTGAACGTTGACCTCTTAACAGCCAAATTTCTGGCCAAAAACCGATCACATCGATTTCCCCAAATCTCAGTACCCTGTATATCAAATTTCGAGTCTGTAGACTAAAAATTGACAGAGTTATTCTATAGGGAAATGTACACAGACAGACACACAGATAGATACACAGACACGTTCACTTTTATAGATATACTAGCATGGGTGCCTGGGGTTGCCCGGGTGTATGGAGGTTTATGCTGAGAAAAAAAAAAAAGGTCAATTTTTTTTAATTTTACCCCATATTAGGACCCCTTAACATTTACTGTTTTGGGCTCAAACTAAGTTATTAAGTTAGATCCATGTGCAAGGAACCTATATCTAAAATTTCAAGTGTTTAGACCCAAAATTGTCGGAGGAGTTTGGTAGAGTTCTCAAAGAAAGGTCAAATCATTGAACTTTGACCTCTTAACAACCAAATTTCTGGCCGAAACCCGATCACATCGATTTTCCCAAATCTCAGTACTCTGTATATCAAATTTCGAGTCTGTAGACTAAAAATTGACAGAGTTATTGCGTAGGGAAATGTACACAGACAGACACACACGCACACACACACACACACACACACACACACACACACACACACACACACACACAGACACGTTCACTTTTATAGATATACTAGCATGGGTGTCCAGCGTTGCCCGGGAATTTGGAGGTGTATGTTGAACAAAAAAACAAAACAAAAAAAAACTGTCAATTTTGTTAACTTTGACCCCTATTATGACCCTTAACATTTATTGTTTGGAGCTCAAATCAAGATCCATGTCCAAGGAACCTATATCTAAAATTTCAAGTTTTTAGACCCAAAATTGTCGGAGGAGTTTGGTAGAGTTTTCAAAGGTCAAATCGTTGAACTTTGAGCCCTTAACAGCCAAATTTCTGACCAAAAACCGATCACATCGATTTCCCCAAATCTCAGTACCCTGTATATCAAATTTCGAATCTGTAGACTTAAAATTGTCAGAGTTATTGCATAGGGAAATGCACACACACACACACACGTTCATTTTTATAGATATATAGATAGATTTAACGTCCCACAAGACGGAGTTTGGCAGCGATGATGTTTACTCGTAGAACTACATTCTGGAGTGATTTGGTTTTCGCAGGCAAAACTTGTATACCTGTGTTCTAGAACATACTGAACTATTTGTTATATCACTGCGCATAAAACGTGATGTAGTTCCTTTATCGCATGTGTGTGTGGATGGGCAAATGATGACGTTGTAAGCTTGCGCGTATTTCATATGCGTGTATGTAGAAAACAGTAATTACTATGAAATATCTCTGCCGAAGATTTGTTCCGGTCGTTTGTAATGGTCGCTACGCTACACATTCTTTTTTGTATCTAAAAAATTTTGAATAAACAAAAAAATATTGTTCCTATTTGTCAAAAAAGAACATTCCAGTTTTTGGTTGTGTACGCTTTCAGCATCCTAAATACCCGTTATGCCGGACAGATGTTAATGTCTGTCAACAAAAAACTAAACCAAAAAGAAAACGCGCTTGTACAGATTCATCGTCGCATTTAAATTTTAAAAAGGGATGTTAATCAAAGTGGTACTTATGGCGGCAATTAAAAGTAAAGAAAACAAAGAACAGCCTGTATGATGTAGTACTCGTTACAGAACAAATATGTCATATTCCAAAAATTACGTAAATCGATCAAGTAGTTTATTTTAAACAAAGAAAATCGAAATTTGCGATTTTTAACGATTTTACTATGAAACTGTATTGAACATAAGGCTGCTTTTTACCACGACATTTCGATTTGAGTTGACTCCTTATTTATTTTATCGCATTCTATCATGGCCGACGCAAACGCTAAGATTTGCTTAGTCATAAAATTTTATTTCCTTTAATAATGAAAAAAAAAACTACTTGATCAAATTACATAATTTTTGGAATATGACATCATCGTTCTGTAACGAGTGCGTACATCAAACAGACTTTTATGTATTTTTTTTTAAACTTTTAATTGCCGTCATAAGTGTCTTGAATAAGCACACAAAAAAAAGAAGTAATGTCCCCTTTCGGTACTTGAAAACTGATCCCCCACCAACGAATCAACTTGAACATAATAAATAATATTTGTAATAACAACTGGATATGGATAATAAAAAAAAATCAGCAAATTATTGTGTTTGTGCTTATTTTTTTTTTGGGGGGGGGTTAGTTAATCATGGGTTACCAAAAAGCTGTCGGATAACAAACCTGAATACACGCCAAGACGCACCTGTGTCAAATGATCACCCTTTGACAAATCGATGGTCCCTGCTGGGATGCATTCAGCCCATTCTCACCCTAACAACCGGGTCTCAATAAAATAAATAAATAAATAAATAAATAAAAAATGGTGTCGTGAGGAAAGTCAGGATTATCTCAACGCAGACGATACTCTTTGATTTCAAAGAAATCTCACAAATATTCTATTGCGATAAACGAGAGATATTTCTGTTTTGCATTATTCAAGATAAGAGACTTTTTTTTTTTAAACTGTCAATAAAAATAGAAATCGCTCCAGACAAGGCATAAAGCCACTTGATGTAAGGAATCAAAAAAACGAAAAAAACAAAAAAACAAAAAAGAAAAACCCAAACTACTTTAAGGTCAAATACTAGCCATTGATGAGTGTTGCATAGATTCCGATCCATAAAACAGCAATTCTTCTCCCTGTATCAGAAACATCGCTCATGAAATGTGAAGATTAAAGGACAAAATAAGGGAAAGTGAGAGTTACAAGGCCGTGGAAAGTAAACCTTTATTTAATTTTGTTTATATTTTGCAAGGACCTGTGGCGCAACGGATATAAGTGTTAATAAACTGTATTCATACGCTAAGTTATTTTGTTGGTCAATCGACCAATAACTCAACGGTTGTTTGTCTGTTTACACTAAAAGAAAATAGTACATCAAAATTCATAAACAACATAAATTTGAATAAATACATGAAAGCTACGTATGCTAAGTAATAATCAGTTCTAAGTGACAGTCTTTCGGAGGTTGAAGGTTCAATCCTTAATGTAGGCAATACTAAGAATACAGTAACGAATTACTTAATTGCTTCTACCCAGTCAGGGCTGATAGACTGAAAGTAAGCCATACATATGGATTAAATAAAAGGTTCAGTTCAAATTAAAGATACTGTTACATGATCATGCTTGGATAGAAAAGGTTTGAGTGACACCTTAGAAGTGAAAGGTGACCCCAGACGGAAGTCGCTGAAACCAGGTGACTTCTAGTATCCTGTTTCTTTCTTTGTCGATACTTCAAGTCGTGGGAGGTAGTAAATAAATGATATAAGCAAATGAGGTAAGTAAATACTTATTCTTCGAGATAAAAAAACAGTTTTGCTTTTTATAAGGTCGTGTGCTGTCTTGGCTGTCTTTATATATATATATATATATATATATATATATATATATATATATATAATACAATCTTGCAGTTTTTGGAAAGAAGCTACTGGAATAGGAAACTATATTATAATGAGGTATCCAAACAGCAAATTGATGGAGACCACTAGACCAACGGCTCAAACGAGTGGGAACAAAGGAAGCAGGGAATAGATCAGACAATTCTGAAAAACCTATGCTATAATTGAATTCATAAAAGAAGACTTAAACTCTCTGTGTGTGTGTGAGAGAGAAAGAGAGAGAGAAAGAGAGATTGCAGAAGAGAAGAAAGGATGGAGGTAACCACATCACAAATACGTTTATGCATTTTATATCACACACACACACACACACACACACACACACACACACACACACACACACACACACAGCAATCAAATTACTGATAGGTTTATGCATCCTCTCATATATGTGTGTGTGTGTGTGTGTGTGTGTGTGTGTGTGTGTGTGTGTGTGTGTGTGTGTGTGATTAAATGCAGTTCTGGTTTCTGACGTTTTCTATTAATGTGTGAGCTCAGTTTAACCAGGCAGACATTTTTTTTTCAATCTACCAATTCTATGGAAGATGATATCAGACGTGGCCCTTTCTCCCCTGGGTTCATCGAATCAATGTAGACAATTCCAATTTAATTCCAATATTGAAAGACGGTTCCATGGCCTGCAGTTGAATTGCCCAAACCAATCGTGAATTTGAATTTCAAAAAGCCGTTCGTCTGCCTTGAATTTTAACACACTAATTCTTGACTACATTTACATCTCAACACAAATTATCCGAAGCAAACCATTCAGACGGAAATGAAAAGCTATTTCTCTTTCTTGAACTCTTCAGAGTGGATGAATTCTTAAAGGAATTCTTTGGAAATCCAAATATTAAGAAGAATGCAAACTTATTAACACAAGTATATCCACCTATTTATGTTATCCATGTACTATATAGAGTGTTTGGAAAATCGATTGTGTAACAACATAATAATGTTCTACTAGAAGGCCGCCGGGCGTTGCCTAGTCGTAAAATACACATTAATATTATATTTTGATTAATACAGAAATTGAGACATGTGCATGGGAATATTTTTTTTTTTTTTTAAACTGTTCACTTCTTGTAAGCAAAAAAAAAAAAAAAGAAATACCCGAGCTGAGATCGAAACCAAAACCTAAAGAGAGTGAGTCAAGTACGATAACCATTAAACCAGCGTGACACGATCTTTAAAAGGTGTTTTCAAACTACTTATTCTCAACATAAGTAATCTGTCACATGAACTGTTCACGCATGCGCATTCATGAGACATTTAGCAAACAGACAAAAACAAAATCCAAACACTCCAACGTCACAAATTTTTCAATTTTGACCCTCTTAGCAGCCTTTTTTTCTGGATGAAAACGGATTTCAAAACTTTCCCCGTTTGAATATACTATATACCAAATTCCAATTCTGTAGATCAAAGACGTGTTAAGTATATAGGTTGAGAAGTATCCTAACACACACACACACACACACACACACACACACACACACACACACACACACACACACACACACACACATGCATGCACGCACACATTCTCACTTTCATAGATATATAGATATGTGCAAAGAAGATTCTTTGTGTAGGAACTGCTTTTATAATAGTATTAATATAATACTTTTAAATGTGGAAAGTGCTAGCTCCTCCATAAAGGGCTTTATCATTGTGCCGCAATCTGCCTATGCATGATGCAGAGCAAAAAAAAAAAAATGACTAACGAAATAGATCTCGCACTGTCTAACAAGCTCTGGCCACTGCCACATCACTGCACAATGCTGCATCCATGTTTTATAAGTACTTCCACGGAATGTGCTTACATGAACTTACTGCACTTGTACACCTTCAATGAAAATACTCTTGAAACTAGCAGCAAAATCCCACCTCTTCATTTCAAAGATTCCTTGATGCCGGAAGATTTTATGCTCTAATAGCTTCTTTAGTATGACTGCTTTCTGTTCAGGTTTCCTGCCTGCTCTCTATTTCCCTGTACTAATATACAGAAATATGAATGTAATGTGAACATTGCTGTTCAACTTTGACCTCATTTATAAATCTGGTCCATACCATAGTAGCCCCTTACACTTCCATGGCAATATGTCTTGGAGTGAATTTAAAAAATTAAAAAAAAAAGAAGATATTTTTCAGCAGAAATGGGCGTGGTTGATTCTCATATTGAAAGAATGGATCAATGTTTGGGTTAGTAGATGTAGGCCAGTTGAAGTAGCAGGGTTGGTTGACAGGAGAAGAACATGGAAAACATAGGAGAAAGTGGTAAAAATGTATTTGGGAGAAAGAGGGATAAATAAAGACCTGTCCATAGATAGGTTTGTTTGGAAGTTAATTTCGAAAAGCCATCCGATGCATGCCAGCATGTAAACAGATGATGATGATGATGATGAAAGGTGTTAGCATTAATATGCAACAGAGCGCATATGAGTGTGTGGGAAAGATAGTAGCAGCAGTAGCCGAAAAAAGCATATATGCAAATTAGGAAGTGTGCGTGGGTTTGGTGACAAGAAAAAGAAAAAAAAAGGACACCACGTGGTTGAGAGAAGAAAAAGTGCAGTTGAAAAAGATGGACGTGTAAAGTAGAAGACGAGAAATAGCTGGCTCATAGTGGAGCAGAAAGAAGGACACACCATGTGAGATGTGCACGTGGCAGAGAAAGACTTTAAGCTGGTGTCGAGATGAGGAGAAAGAAAAACGGTAATAAACGACTTATATTAAAAAACAAAGAAAAGCTGAGTCGGATTTATTTATTTTTGTTTGTTTGTTCTTTTTGGATGGTGCCAGACGGCATGGGGGTCCAAGAAAGGTTTGAACTGTAATGGACACGGTTCGAGTGTAACGGACATGCTACAAATGGATGTATAATAAATAGTCGAAATAGCAAGCAAAAGTCGGTATAGGAGAAAGTGATAAGGACGTATTTGAGAGAAAGAGGGATAAATAAAGACATGGGTAGAGATAGGTTTGTTTGGAAGTCAATTTCTAAAAGCTGTCCAACACATGGCATCATGTAAAACGGACGTTAAACCAAAGATGAAGATGAAAAAAAAAAAAGAAAATAGATGAGTGTGCTTGGGTTAGTAGATGTAGAACAGTTGAGATAGTAAGGTCCAGTTCACAGGGGAAGGACAAGGAAAACATGAGAGGTAGTGATAAGCAAGGATTTAAGAGAAAGACGGATAAATAAATACCAGGACAGAGATAGGTCACTTTCTTTCAATTTCTAAAAGCCGTCCGAAACATGCTAGCATGGGAAACAGACGTTAAACTGATGATGATGATGATGATGATGATGTATTAGTTGATTACATTATATTCCAGTCGAAATGTGTGTGGTCGCAAAACACACAGAGAAACCGTTAGACTACAACTGCTGAAGGGTTATCAATGCAACCTACTTCAATCATAAACACGTAGTAAAGTTGTTTTTTTTATGAGTAACGAAAACTATTTTCCTTGTCTTTATTGCTGAAAAGCATTAAAAAATATATAGAGAAACTATGCTAAATACTTTTCTCTTACCAACAGAATACTTTGTATATTTATACGGGGAGGAGGGGGCGTTGTTCTTAGCCGCCTTAAATATAAATTTATATCTCCGCAAATTAATAAAGTGAGCCAAACGATAAAATAAAAGAGGATTGAGCTCGATGTTTATCCCCCCTCCCCCATTAGATTGCAAAGTCGATGTCGCATCTGAAGAGGCGTTGCTCATTGTTTCCTGTAATAGCTTTTTTATGTGAGGAAAATAATCCAGCCCCCCCCCCCAAGGAGCATTCTGGGTTGGAACAAAAATAATGTCAGTCTAAAAGGATTTCTCCTTCACTGATGTATTATCAAAACAGATACTGCACTTTGTTCCGAGACAAAAGGCCAAGGAGTGTAAATATGTTTATATGCATAGAATTAATTCCTGAACTAATTAACCGATCATTATGAATTTTTAAACACAGTTGTTAGGCATAAGGGTGGTTAATGTGAACTATATTTAGTTTAATTCAGTAACAGGAAACGATGAGAACAGAGCAAATGAAGTGCAGTATCAGAAGAGATGTTGTTAGTCTTTCTCTACTCTATCATTATTTCCATGGAAGTTGCTCGACCGAGCTTCAATCTCTGGTTCCTTCTTATAAGGCCTTCATAGAAAGAACATATTTTGCTACATCTACGACAAAAGACTTTCCGTTCTTGCTACATTTATGTAGCATTAAATGGAATTTCCATGAACAGAGTTCCTTTCCAAGAACTTTTCATTTATGGAACAAGTTATCATAAGTTTGCTTCCCTGAAGGCTATAACACGGTCATCTTTAAATACAATGTCAATAAACATCTTTCATGAAACGTCTCCTTAAGCCATCAAATCTGATTCATTCCATTCATTATTTTCAATCCTTTCATAATATTCATCATTCGACTGTTGATTTATCCTTCTCATTAATCCTTATCCCCGAGCGGCTTTTAACCTCGATAAGTAGTGATCCATTTGTAAGTGAAAAGAATATATATTAAGAGGAAGTGATATAAGCCTCAGAACAATAGGCAGCAGTACAGTATCTGGTAGAATGATTGAACCATCTAATATAGATGTACCGTATCTCTATTCATATGTAGTTCCTTTGTACTTGCCGACCCACCTGGATAGAGGTAGATAAAGGTCGGGTTTTAATGGGGAGAAAATACAGCCCCCCCCCCCCGGCCAAAGGAACACTCTGGATTGAAACAAGAATAATATCAATCCAAAAGGAATGTTCCTTTACTCACCGAGAACAGAAAAGATAAAGTATAGTATCAGAACAGATACTACACTTTATTCCTAGACAAAAGGCCAATGACTGTATATGTCTTTATATCTATAAAAACGAGAATGGTTATGTGTGTGAGAACATTTCAAAACCTATATACTCAAGGAATTTTTTATCCACAGACTTGAAATTTGGTATATAGGGTATTCAGACACGTAGAACACTTTTTAATCGGTTTTCCTCTGGAAAAAAGGGCTGTTAAAGAGTTTGAAATTGAAAAATTGGTACTTGTAGGCCATCAGATTTTTATCTGTTTGTAAATTGTTTTACAACTGCACATGCACGAATAGTTTGCATTATTTTAAGAATAAGTAGGTTTGCAAACACTTTTTAAAGATTGTGTCAAGCTGGCCAAATGGTTATCGTACTTGACTCACTGTCTTAAGGTTTTGGTTTCAATCTCAGTTTGAGTATTTTTTTTTGACTTACAAAAAGTGAACTGTTTAGAAAAAAAAAACATAATCACATCGACATGTCTCAGGTTCTTTTTTTTTTTTTTTTAAATCATTTTTTTAAAGGAATTTAACGTTACGTTTAATACCGGGCAATGCCAGGTACATCTTCTAGTTTCTATATATTTCTATGCATAGAATTCACTCCTAAACTAATTCCGATCATTATGAATTTTGAAACGCAGTTGCTGGGTGGTTAATGTGAACTATATTTATTTAATTTAGTTTTATGTAAAAGTTTTTAAGAGGGGGAGTGGAAACCTTTTGTAAAAATTTAGATACCCCCGATTTTTGTGAAATTTGAACAATAGCTATTTGATATTAGTTAAAAAAATGTATTTCCATATTTTCAGTCTCTTCAATATATTTAAAAGTGTTTTTAGGGCACATAAAATAGGCACAACCTTAAAATTTGAAAATTCAGATATTTCAGATTTGCATCAGATTTGGTTCATAGTCATTAGACACCAATTAAGCAAAGGTTCTCCAATTTCGATTTCTTCTTAAGACGCCTTAAGCTTAAGGCTTAACTTTTAAACATTTTCTGGAATTAAAATTAGGTGATGGATTTTGATCAAAATTGGAACAAAGATTCCAGACGTAAGGTTTAGTAGCGTTATATTTTTATTTGAATCTTTATAAGAGGCATAAAATATGTACAAAACTATCCTGTTCATGAATTTCATTTTATCTTATATGTTATGGGACGAATTGTAATACTATCGACATTCCTCCCTCTCAAGAGTTGGGAAGTAAAAAAGAAAGAAGGAAAATGATATAACAAAAAAAAAGAGGAAACAGAACAAAGGTATAGGAACTAGTTCACAAAGGAACACAAAAGGAAGCACAAAAGAATTGTTAATCAAGGGGTAGCAGTGTTTGGGGACAAAAAAGACCTGGCAAAAGGTTAATATATTTAGAGTGAGTTTAGGGGCAATTTTAGGAGTGTCAGTAAGCTTTGTTATAGTTCATGATAGCTTGTGGAGAGTCTTCGGTTTGTGACAGTTGACGACAGTTGTGAGTTGGATACAGATTGAAGGTAGATTGTGGCTTGGACCAGATCGCTTTAGAAAATGTTGAGCTGATATCAACTGAAAACACAACCTCAACGGAGTGTAGACGTGGATCTTGGTATGTAGAGGGTCGCTAATGACTGCCCCCCCCTGGTATTTGCAGAATGTTTTTCATATTTGATTTTTATACTCACCTCTCAACTCAGCAGCCACCAATGTGAGAGGCGACAATATGGACATGAAAGAAGAATAAAATTGAAAAAATCTATCGTATACAACGTTGGGGTTGGCCATCGTTTTTGAGCAAGGTAACAAGTAGTATCATCACAGGGTATTCTTCTAGTTCCATTTGAAATTCCATACAGATTCCTGAGTTTGACAGAAAGATTCCCGAATTTAACAAGAGACACCTGGAGATAGGGTTGGATCAAATACTGACTTTTAACAATTGAAATACAAATACTTTCGTTTAGGTTACCAGAAATACAAATACAAATACTTTTATTCCTAAGTCTAAAAATACAAATACTTTTATTCCTCAATCTCAAAATACAAATACAAATACAATAACTGATTTAAACAAAAACAAATATAAGTACTTTTTTTTTTCAAAGTAATAAAGAAATCTGAAAATATGCAAAAAAAAGACGAAAAAGAAAAGAAATATTTCCTTCCAAATTTGACATCTACATTACATTCTATATCATGTCCTCATTGTATTTTATTATCATTAGAAAGTTTCCTTCTCTCTCTCTCTCTCTCTCTCTCTCTCAAATATAAATACAAATACAAAATACTATTTTCCTAGATGCCATAATACAAATACAAATACAAATTACTTTTTCTTGTGATGTTAAAATACAAATACAATTACATTAAAATTGTATTTAAATACAATTGAAATACAAATACAATTGTATTTGATCCAACCCTACCTGGAGAAGGTCGGAGGTTACATCAACCAAAACGTGAAAATAACACTCGAGATGAGAACAGTAGTCTGAAGAATCTAAATAATATGAATAACCAATCCTCATCTCAAAAATTCAGAAACGTAATTTAATTTCTTCTTTTTTTTATTAGGGGTTTACAGCTTATCAAAGCTCGAAGCCACTTGAGCATAAAGATAAATGAGTGTCAGATGAGACAACGATGATCAGTAATGGTGGACATTGCGTAGAAATTGATTAAAGGGACAGCAAGAACTTGTTTACTTTCGACATGAAAATAATGATGTTATAGTCAGCTGGAAAGTAGCCCCTGCGCTATTGTGTTCCACAGACGGGTAATTTTGGGAAAGAAGGTTTGCTGATGTAATTTTTATTTAGTTTTAGGCACAGCTTTTATTCTCACAAATCTCACACGATAACATTCTTTTTAATATTGCTTGGCGTTTTGGCTGGGATCAAAGTGTAGTAACCGTTCTGATGCTGCACTTGATCTTTCCTGTCTTCTATCAGTGAGTGAGAAATCCTTCGAGACTGAGATAATTTTCTTTTAATCTTTGTACCCCCTCTACGTATATACCCCTCGACGTAAATACCCCCGACAAACCCGACAAGCAGTACAATCCCACCCCTTTACAGTAGAGATCCCTAGATGTAAGAGAGCCTTCTACTTCAGTAGTTTCTTCCCCAGAACCGCTAGACTTTGGAACTCCCTGCCAGGTTCCTGCTTCCCCAACTGTACTGACATGCAGAAGTTCAAGTGTAACGTGAATCGACATCTTGCTGCCCAACTCCCCACATAGTACTCCTGTAGCCTGTGTCCCTAATAGTAGCCCCCTACATCAAAGTGGCAATGTGCCTTGTTTGGGGTGAAAATGTAATAAAAAATCAAAAATCAAAAAAAAATCTTTGTTCCAACTCAAAATGCTCTTTTCTAGGGGCGGATGGATCGTTCCCACATTAAAAAAACTGCCCTTGCATCTAACACTTCCCTCGCAGAGGGGCAAGTAAATAAGGACTTTCTTTTTTTTTTAACCTTATGTAGAAATTTACCATCCTAATCCCATTTTTTTTTTTTTTTACATCCATCATTTTATCTTGCTACACGGATAAATGGCCAAGAAGAATCATTAACTTTGATGTCTTTGGAGTCTGTCCAATAGGTCAACCTTGGAAGAAGAGGTGGAATGTTTACATCAAGCAGGACCCAGAATAACATAGATTAACAGAAGCATTGGTAATGGATGGAATCAAGTGGAGAGAAGCCATTTGACCAAGGTTAGGAGACCCCAGCCCTTGAACTCGGGAGTTAAGGGGAGGAACAGACTATGATAAACGTGCAGTAGTAGTAGTAGTAGTAGTGGTATTATTATTATTATTATTATTAGTAGTAGTAGTAGTAGTAGTAGTAATGGTAGTAATAGTAGTAGTAGTAATAGTAGTAATAATAGTAGTAGTAGTAATAGTATTAATAGTAGTATTAATAGTAGTAGTAGTATTAATGGTAGTAATAGTAGTCGTAGTAGTAGTAGTACATTAGAAGATTGATTGATTCACAAACTGGCCTATCCCTCGTCTCTACCTTTATCCAACCTTATATTGAAGTAGTCTGGTGATGAAGTTGTTAATATTGTATGCAAAAACAAACTTTACTTTTTATGGTCACAAATACAGTGAATAAAGAAACACTTTTATTTTCATAAAGCTCTGCTGTGCTTGTTGCTTTGTTAGTGACAGACTAAGACTTCGTTAGTGATAGACAAAGTTAGACTTTGTTAGTGACAGACTAAGTTAAATATTTTTAATGACAGACTAAGTTAGACTTTGTTAGTGACAGACAAAGTTAGACTTTGTTAGTGACAAAATTTTTTTAATGACAGACTAAGTTAGACTTCGTTAGTGGCAAAGTTAGACTTTGTTAGTAACAGACTAATTTGGACGTTGTTAGTGACAGAATAAGTTAGATTTTGTCAGTGACAGACTAAATTAAGCTTTTTTAATGACAGACTAGGACTGTGTTAGTGACAAAGTTAGACTTTGTCGGTGGCAGATTAAGTTAGACTTCGTTAGTGACAGACTAATTTAGACTTTGTTGGTAACAGACTAAGTTAAACCTTCTTAATGACAGACTAAGTTAGACTTCGTTAGTGACAAACTAAGGTAGGTGGTTACATTTTGGATTATATGTACTTCAGCTTTGTTGCCAAACAGCACTATTTTATATAATAAACTTTACTTTGTAAATGTACAAAAACAGCCAATAAGGAATTTTTTTTTATAAAACATGTCACAGTTGAAAAAATACTAGTTCTTTAAGCAAAATATTCTTAAAAAATTCCATCACTTCACTGTAGAAGTTCCAGTTGCCGTAAAGCTTTCTATTAAAATAAATTCTTTCCCCAAATTGCTTGCCTTCGAAATATCCACACTGCTTCTTGCTTCTCTGACTATACCAACATGCAAATATTTAAATATAATGTGAACAAACATCTCACTATATAACTATGCACTTAGATTGCACTAAAAATCTGGCCTCAAATTTCATAGTTGTAGGTCAAACATTTAAAATTGTACAAAATAAATTAGTTAAATTTGATATGTCAATTTAAATGCTATGTAGGCCAAACTGTAAACTTATTACAAAATAAATTTAGATTTTATATTTGATATGTCAACTTAAATACTGTTTAGATCCAACTTTTAAAATCTTACAAAATAAATTTATATGTTATATTTATTATGCTAGCTTAAATGCTATGTATGTCCGACTTTTAAAAATTGTCCGCAATAAATTTATTTTTTCAATTTGATATGTGAGCCTAAATACTATTTAGGTCTAACTTTTAAATTCTTTAAAAATAAATTTATGTAGATTTTATGCATAAACTAAACTGCTACTTATGTCCAACTTCTAAAATCATAACAGATAGATTTATATGTTAGATTTGACATGTGAGCTTAAATACTATTTAGGTCTAACTTTTAAATTCTTTAAAAATAAATTTATGTAGATTTTATGCATAAACTAAACTGCTATTTATGTCCAACTTCTAAAATCATAACAGATAGATTTATATGTTAGATTTGACATGTGAGCCTAAATACTATTTAGGTCTAACTTTTAAATTTTTTCAAAATAAATTTATGTAGATTTTATGCATAAACTAAACTGCTATTTATGTCCAACTTCTAAAATCATAATAGATAGATTTATATGTTATATTTAACATGTGAGCTTAAATACTATTCAGGTCTAACTTTTAAATTTTTTCAAAATAAATTTATACACTAGTTTTGATATGTCAGCTTAAATGCTATGTAGGCCCAACTTAAAAATTCTTCCAAAATAAATTTATATGTTAGATTTTATGCATAAACTTCAGTGCTATTTATGTCCGACTTCTAACTCTTAAAAGATAGATTTATATGTCAGATTTGAAATTTCAGCGTAAATGATATGTAGGTCCAACTTTTAAATTATAACAAAGTAAATTTAAATGTTAGATGTGACATGTCAGCTTAAATGCTATGTAGGCCCAACTTTTAAATTCTTACAAGATAAATTTCTGTTAGATTTGATATATAAGCTGAAATGCTATTTACGTTCAACTTCTAAAATCTTAAAAAAATAGATTTATATGGAATATTTGACATTTCAGCATAAATGCTATGTAGGTCCAATTTTTAAATTCTTACAAAATAAATTTAAATGTTAGATTTGATTTGTCAGCTTAAATGCTATTAAGGTGTAACTTTTAAATTCTTTAAAAAAATGTATATGTTAAATTTGATGTGTTAGTTTAAATGCTATGTAAGTCCAACTTTAAATTTTTTACTTGCTCCACGTATACTGGCGTTATTTTATTTGGGACTTTTTGATAAAAAAAAATATCGTTACATCATAAAATACTTAAAAACCCTAAAAAGATGCACACTTAGAGTGACAGCAGTGAATATATAATAAATGGCACGTGACTAACCCCAATGCCTTATGCTTGGCTTAGAAAATGTATAATTTTGTAGAGTTACACCTCAATTATGTAACGTATAACTACTCGCAGTTTTGGGACGTAATTTTCAGATCTGCGTGTAGTTTAAATATTAGTGTAGTCGAACACGGCACTGATCGGAACCACCATTGAGCTAAGTGGCATCCAGGAAACGGATGTAGGATGGCCAAAGGCAGATTGATGGGAAACAAAGGTTCATAGCAGAGTTGCCGTGCGCTCAGGGAAATCAATATTTTCCCCTGACAGCATCACTTATGACTTTTCGGAAGTGTGAGAAGTGAGATTCATGTCAGGAAGTTAATCCCTATGACATGCGAAACGTAACTCAAGTAATCCAATGGGTAAGTACTCACTTGGATCGATGATCGAAAACAAGGCTATCAAAATAAGTTTGCTTTATTTAAATATATACTACAGATAATGCAGTTGTGGGTTCGAGCCTTGCCAAAGTCAAGCCATGCTGATGATTGTTATTTAGCATAAAACGCACATCCATGGATGACTTTTGCGCACCTAAAATTTAATATATATATATATTATTACCGTTTTATCTGTTTAGTTACACATGTTTTGGTCACACAAAAAGAATATTATTGGCGAAATAAAAGAGCACTGCGTTTTAGTCGGTTTAAACGCAGTAATTTAAGATTAAATCTTTCTTTTAATCGTTTTTTTTTTCTTATTTCTGGCACATCCAAATTCCCCCGTAGTGCTCTTTAATTTCGCCAGTAATATTATTTTGTATGCTATCGATTTCTCTTGATGAGATGATAGCTGAAAGAGCTCTCGAGAAATTCCCGTACATTTTATTTAAATCACTATATATATATATATATATATATATATATATTGTAAAACTGGTAATTAGTAAAAAGTTGAAGAGAGTGCTCAATACTATTGCAGAGCAAATATGCGTTTTATTTTTTTATTGCCATTTTATCTGTTTGGCTACATATGTTTCAGATGTTGGACCATGTTTATGATCCAACAGCCTCGTCAGGCCTCGTAGATATATATATATATATATATATATATATATATATATATATATATATATATATATATATATATATATATACACCAATTAAGACTGAATTATGGGGTGTTCGTTCGTGCCTGACCTCCATAGAATGGAAATATGTCACAAAGTTTAAGAAGGTTTTTTGATATAGATCCACAGAATATTGTGATAAATGTTTCAGTGTGAACAGGTATGGTATAATAAATTATGGGGTTTATCTATTTTATTTTTACTTTCATCATATTTTGCTTTGGTTTGGATACCTTCAAATTCGAAGCTATCTCTTTACAACCCTTCCTTTTCATAACCTATCATACTTTCATAAATCAGAGTCCATTTTCTGTAGGCTGTTTTTAAACCCAGTCAACGACGGGTACTTTTGCTAGTATA
Source organism: Euprymna scolopes (assembly GCF_053919585.1). NCBI lineage: Eukaryota > Metazoa > Mollusca > Cephalopoda > Sepiida > Sepiolidae > Euprymna > Euprymna scolopes. The sequence continues at coordinate 57,713,020 of NC_136518.1, forward strand.
TATATATATATAAGTTGCGATATAAAGAGACAGTACTGTATGTGGATGACTATAGTCATATACACTTGTGCCCGATATTATTCATACCCCTCGGATCTTTGAGATTTCTATAAGAATATTGCTCAAACCAAAAGGTAGACAATATTAAAGGGATTTCAAACAATAAATCAAGCATAAGCATTTAATTTAAACTCAACAAATAAATAAATTATGCAAGTTTGAAACATTATACAAAGAAAAATAATAATGGCACTAGTTCAAAATTATTCATACCTCTCTTACTAATAGTCAATAGCATGCCCTTTATTCTTAATAACTGCCTGTAACCGTTTTGGATATTTATCAACAAGGTTTTTACAAGCATCAACACTGATTTTTGACCATTCTTCAATGCAGTAGTTCTCCAAATCCCTCAAATTTCTAGGTTTCCGCTTTTTAACCTCAGTTTTCAATATGTGCCAGAGGTTTTCGATAGGGTTCAGGTCGGGACTCTGGCTAGGCCATTCCAAAACATTAATTTGATTATCCTCAAACCATTTCTTGACTATTTTGGCAGTATGTTTTGGATCATTATCCTGTTGAAGGATCCAGTTTGGTCCTAAATGGAGCTTCTCCGCATCCTGTCTAATGTTTTTCTGGAGTATCTCCAAATATTGCTCCTTCTTCATGGTTCCATCTATCTTGACCAAACTACCTGGACCACTAGCCGAAAAGGAGCCCCAAAACATTAGGCTACCACCACCATGTTTAACCGTGGGTATGGTGTTCTTTGGGTTGTAAGCTTCTCCTTTCTTCCTCCAACCGTAAGAAGCATCCATATGGCCAAACAATTCAATTTTTGTTTCGTCAGTCCACAAAATACTTGAGAAAACGGACTCTGGAGAATTCACATGGGTCCTAGCAAACTTTAGACGTGCTGCAAGGTGTTTTCCGGTGTGCAATGGAGTCCTTCTTGGTCTTCTTCCTTTCAGACCATTTTCATGCAGAGTCCTTTGCAATGTTTGCCTTGATATTTTTATGCCAGAAGACTCCAGATTTTCTAAAATGTCCTTAGTAGTGGTGGTTGGATTTGCATTAACACTTCTTACAATATTCCTGGTGGCTCTAGCAGCAGTTTCCTTTTCCTTCCTCTACCAATCAAGTTGTTTGTTGTGTGGTGGCTCTGGAATTTTTTGATGATGCTCTGTACTGTTGCTGTAGGGACCTCAAATTTCTTGGAAATTGACTTGTAACCTAAACCATCCTTATGTGAATTCACAATTTTAGTCCTAAGATCATTACTAAGCTCTTTTTTCTTCCCCATTCTAATAATTTTTATTCTTTTATTGGTTTTCAGTTGATATCATTTTAATTTCTGAAAAATGCAAAAAACGAAATGAAATTAATCAAAGGTTGTATAAAAGCATTCAAAATAAGAATCAAACAGGAAACAAACAGTCAGAAACTCGATTAATACTGAAAAAATAAGGGGGTATGATTATTTTTGAACATTGCAGATTTTATAAATAGCTGTATATTTATTTTATTACAAGTATCCCGAGATTTTAAAATGACGAAAATGATCAGAAGAGGTTTATTAAGAATATGTATCAATATGGACGTAAACAATAAATTCTTACAAAGTTACACCTAATAAACTCAATTTTCAAGGGGGGGTATGAATAATATCGGGCACAAGTGTATATATATATATATATATATATATATATAGTCATCCACATACAGTACTGTTTTGTTGTATCACAGCTCATTAGTGCTGCTAGACTAGCACCTGTCCCTAGCCGTGGATATAAATATATATATACCAGGTTAAACTATTAAAGATTGATAACTGATGAATTTAACGAGGTTATTAAGAGTATTCCATAAAAAAAGAGCAATTTATATGGTCGTGACGCTGAACATGCTAAACCCAGAAGTCATCGTCTGGCGACTTTTCACAGAAGAACCCTGGTTATGAGGACAAGTTATTATTTTTATTATCTTAACAAGTTGTCAAATAATGAATTAATTAAATAAATTTATTTTATTGCGGACTATTATCCTCATCTTTTTTAGATGTTGTTTCACAACGTTTCGGCCAACTATTCTTCTGGCCTTTGTCAGGTGGTATAGGAACTCTGAATCTCCTAACTGCATTCTCAACCGCCATCCATAGTTGTTGTTGCCACGTTTTGGCCAAGTAAGCCTCTGGCTGGCTTTGGGTAGCTTGAAACCGCTATCTTCAGCAATTCTCACCTGGAACTGTAGAGATTCAACGTCTCTCTCTCTCTCTCTCTCTCTCTCTCTCTCTCTCTCTCTCTCTCTCTATATATATATATATATATATATATATATATATATATATATATATATATATATATAAACAAAGAGTTAATAAAATATGTTAAAAAACACTTTAACAAGAGTTAAAAACATATTTACTTTCCAAAAAGCTAACACAAAAGAAGTGGATTGTTCTTAATCTGCGGAGTTTCGAAAAAAATTCTTTCCTTCTCATCAGAGGGAGGAATTAGCAAAATGCGGAATCAGATTTTGCTTATAAAGCATTCAATGAAACTGCAAGTGAGCTATAGGGCCTACTTGCTAAAAGTAAAAAAAAACAAAAAAAACAGTGAAGCAGAGGAAATGGAAACAAATGGAAAATGATTTCACGTGAATGGATGTTCGGTTGAAGAGTGGAAGATCCAAGGACAGTAAAATCCAAAACTGTTTATAAAATTGGAGTATCCATATGTAAAGAATCCAAAAGCATCCTGTTATTTCAAAAAAACAGAATTCCGTGAAATAATTCTCAAATAGGTATAAGAAAAACAAATTTAGTTCAATATATTATTATAAAAATAATAAAGTGTACGGAGAATGGATACGTGGAAGGTTTTCACCATGCTACTACCGAGGCTAATTTTTAAAAATTAGAAATGAAGACAGTAACATTTAACGGAGATTTTTAGAACAGAAAACGCAACGTAACAATGATCCAGACAAAATAATGTTGTAATGGTGCAAGAATTAAAGTAAAAAAGGGGGTCAAATTAAACAAGACAAGTAATAATGAAACTACCAGCAGGTGTCATTGTGGGATGGGTAGATAAATTAAATATTGCTTCTAAGTTAAGGGCTATGAGTTTAATGTGGAGATGTCTCTATCTAATATATAAGGAAGGGCACTTAAAGTCGTGATAGATTATTAAAAAAATTTAAAAGGGGATGAAACGATAAATAGGGGAAAAGAATTGACTGCATCCAACAGGTTCCGTTATAATGCATAAATTAAAAACTGCAACAAAGATACATATGCATACGCACATGTACATGTGAATGTATAATCAAACATACATTCAAAAATGTATAATCAAACATACATTCAAAAATATAAAAATATAAATGCATAGATATAGCAGATATACAAACTATATGTGCATTCATGCACTCAAACGGAGACTATAGGTATTAAACCGGCCAAACAAAAAGGAAAGAAGAAATTACATTAAAAAACAATTCTATAATATTGTGGAATTAAATATCTAAGGGGTTAATGTTAGAGCTATGTAATTTGAAATTTGGCATATTAAATTTGGTCTTATGTTTGCAATGGGAGATTAGTTCATTTTTAAAGTTTAATCTATTGCTAATATTTCTATTTATTGCCTCCTCTATTTTGATTTCGCCCGAATGGATCAGAGGTAATTGAAAATTGTATTGTTAAGATGACTACACTTATGCATTCATGACCTCTTTTGCAGCAGATGAATCGCCTCCCAGGAATCTCCTCCACAGGTTGTAGTACATTTCTCTCAATGTACTGCTTGTATTTTGTTAAGTACAGTCTCTTATACTCTTGAGGAGGACATCTTTTTTTCCGTGTGGACTCTCTTGATAGTTCTGTTGTTTAAACAGTTGTGGGGTCTAACCTTGTGGTTTCATCTTCTTTCTGATTAGCTTCCCCATTTGAAAAGCTCCAGGTAGATTATTCGTTTTTCTATGTGCCCTCTTATTTTCAGGGTCTTCTCCCTTATTGGGGAAGCAGCCTTTTTGGGGTGCATTCATCCCCTTCGATGTTTGTGAGATCCGAGCAGGATGCCCCATTTTTTTGATGCTGAGGGCTCTTTTTGAGGGAGTTGCTGCTTTATTTACTTCCTTTGGTTATCCAGCTCCGAGTAGTATGCTTCATCCAAAATTGGCTTTCGCCGACTACTCTGGTCTATATATATTTAATTGAAATTCATTATTGAGATGAGTATTATTTATTAATTTATTTATTGCGGACTATTATTTTCATCTTTATTAATTGTTGTTTCATGACGTTTCGGCCAACTATTCCTCTGGCCTTCATCAAGTGGTAACCACGATGGGATAGGAACTTCGAATCTCCTAACTGCATCCTCAGCAATTACTGCCATCCATGGCGTAGTGGATAGAGACGTTGAATCTCTACGGTTCCATGCGAGAATTGTCTGAAGACAGCGGTTTCAAACCTACCCAAAGCCGGCCAGAGGCTTACTTGGCCAAAACGTGGTGAGACGACAACAACTATGGATAGCAGTAATTGCTAAAAATGCAGTTAGGAGATTTGGAGTTCCTATCTCGTCACGGTTACCACCTGACGAAGGCCAGAGGAATAGTTAGCTGAAACGTCGTGAAACAACTACTCCAGTCTAATTTTACACTGATCTTTATCAGTGGTGTGCAGAGAAGGGAGGAGACGGCAGGACGGTGGTCCCAGGAATTTAAGTTGTGGATGATCCAATCATATTCTTACTATTTCCCTTTTCTATGATATTTCTCATTAATTTTATTGTTCCATCCTGTATGAGTTCATGTACAACCTACGATCAACGTGCACAAAATTCCCCGGACAATATTTCTAATACACAAAAGAAATGCAATGAAATCGGTACAGAATTCTGATGTATTCTTACTTTAACATTAAAACTGTTACTTAAAGATGGGTGCATCTACACTATTGGGATGAGATTTCGTAGTCGATAAATGGAGTTTTCAGATTAAAAAAAAAAAAACAATGGTTTCAACTGATTTTTTTTGTCAATTCTAATAAATTACAAATTATGCAATCGAAATTACCTGAATATTACTGAATTATTAAAAAAACAACTTTAATCGTGTTAGCAGGTGAAAAATTGTCGCCATCTTTGTTTAATTCGAACGGAAAATTACTTCCCTGTTGAACTCTCTTGCGTTTTACAATCGTTTTCATCAAATTCTATTTTCTATTTTCTTTAATAAATAATTTTCTACCCTATCGATTTTCGTCATTTTTGGATATAATCATCTTAAAAATACGAGGAATTACGTAGATACCATTGTTTTCATGTGAAATTCAGTTTTACGATTTCTGAAAATCTCGTCCCAATTCTGTAGAAGCACCTAACTTTTTTTAAGCATTTTTGTAACGATTTTGATTCCGGTTGGCATAATTATTAGACTGTTGGCTCATTGACAGAGGACCTGGGTTCAATTCTCACTCAAGTCATATCAAAGACTCAAAAGTGGCATTTGATGTTAAATGCTCAGCATTATAAGATTATGATCAAGGTTAAATGGAACAATCTAGGAAAAGAAGTGGTGTCATCCCCTACATCTCGAACTATGACCGATCCATTTACTTTAAAATGACAGCATTAATTTCGTCCTCTCCCACATCACCCAGCAAAATAAATAAATAAATAAATAAATAATAATAATAACAACATTAGATTTCAAAAATTGTAGTGTCGTCATAAACTGGCACCACATCATATAATCGACAAAAGTCAAGGAGGATGGAAAGACCAAGGAGAGAAATCAGTTATAAACGGTTATTGCGACAACACAAACTAATTTGCAAAGGTTAACAAAAGAAGTCGTGACTATTGGAAATCCGGAGAGACTTGTTGTCACCCAGAATCCAGGGAACACCACAGGTTGTCTTCTAAGAGAATTTTTTGATGATGGCTTCTGTCAAAACTCTTAGTGAATAATAATAATAAAAATAATAATAATAATAATAATAATAATAATAATAATAATAATTATTATTATTATTATTCTGATTTCGTTTATCAACGTCTCTCTGGAAAGGGATGGGATTCATTTACAAAAGATTTCCCTTAATTCCGGCTTCAAACCAGGAGCTTCAAAGATCAAGGGTTTTCCTAAGGATGTTGGTGGCACCTATAATTACAGAGGTCTAAAGGCCACCTAAAACATCGGGAATTTGTAGTTTTTTCAATTGTCCTTCCAGATGACTTGATACTACTCCTAGGGTACCAACTACGACCGGGATTATTTGTGTTTTAACCCCGTGTATACACCTTATCTCCAAGGCCAATAGAGCATAATTCCTCCACTTCTCATTCTCCTTCTCTCTCACATTCCTGTCCCAGGGTACTGAAAAGTCTACAATCTGCCAGTTTTTTGAGACCTTGTCAATGATGACCAAATCCGGACGATTATGTTCCAATTGCTTGGTCGTTATGACACTTTTGTCCCACCATACCTCTACCTTGCCATCCTCACTTGTTCTCACTTCATCAGGCATCTCCTCAAACCATTTTCCAGCACACTTCACCCCAACCCTCTTACACACCTCCCAATATATCTGGAGTCCCATGCGATCGTGCCTTTTGCAGTACTCTCTCTGGGCCAGTCCACTACACCCTGCTGCAAGGTGCGCAATTGACTTTGAGGTCTTACCACAAATCCAGCATTCTGCAGCAACTTCCTCTCCTAGAACCACTTGTTTGACCAATCGTGTTCCTAATGCCTGCTTTTGTGCTTTTTAGCCAGATACCCAGCTCTAAGCCGGTCCTGGATATGACCTTAAACTATATCCAGTGGTGAGGCCCCAGCTTGCGGGCTTTGGGGAGTGTGGAGCCACCCTTTAATTGCCATTGCTCTCAGGTCCACTCTGACCCGGAGTGGTAGTACCTGTTAGGATCCCAACTATGGGTTAAATAGAAACCGACTTGAAAACAACAAATATATTCTATTAAAAAATTTTTCTTCAAAATCTTTGGATTCAGCATTAAATAACCTGAAAAGGGTTGATATGTCGTAAAACAAAAACAACCAACCAACCAACCTAAGCCATTGCCATGATCTTTCATCAGCCACTTTTGCTATATCCTGGACGAATCTTCCATGCATTCCTAGTCAGTTCACCATTTTCCAGCACACTTCACCCCAACCCTCTTACACACCTCCCAATATATCTGGAGTCCCATGCGATCGTGCCTTTTGCAGTACTCTCTCTGGGCCAGTCCACTACACCCTGCTGCAAGGTGCGCAATTGACTTTGAGGTCTTACCACAAATCCAGCATTCTGCAGCAACCATATGTTTCACATAATCTGCCTTCTGCTGCAAGGTGCGCAATTGACTTTGAGGTCTTACCACAAATCCAGCATTCTGCAGCAACCATACGTTTCACATAATCTGCATTCTGCAGCAATCCATACGTTTCACATAATCAGCCTTGGTCTCACATACCTCCACTTCATTAGCCACAACCTTAAGCATCCACCCCCCACTTCTAACCACATGCTCCTTCAATGACATCTCCTCGGTTCTAACACAATCTTTTACACTTTTCAATCCTCTCCCACCATCTTTCCTCTTTTGATACGCTACTTCGAATGTGAAATATACCAAACATTGCTAAAGCTTTTCTTGTTTTGATATCCATAGCATGCAAATCCTTGTCAGACCATTCTAAAATTTCCGCACTGTATCTCAAAACACTGACTGCCCATGCATTCACTGCTTTCATTAGGTTTCCTCCATACAGTTTCGACTTTGCAATTAGTTTCACTCTTCTAAGATACTCCTTCCTGACTTTTTCTTTCATTTCTCTGTTCATGATACCTACACCCTCCAGTACTCCTAAATACTTATATCCTATATCTTCTATTTCTTTCATGATTTCTCCATTTGGCAGCACTATTCCATTCGAATGAACCATTACTCCTCTTTTAATCACCAGCACTGCACATTTACTAATCTCAAACTCCATCCCAATGTCTTCTGAGTATGTCCCCACAAGTTAAACCTGTCTTTCCATTTCCTTTTCATTTCTACCGAATATTTTCAAATCATCCATAAACAGTAGATGGTTGAGGCGTCTGTCACCAGATCCAAAGTTATACCCCAGTTTTTCACTCTTCAAGAGGATGCTCAGTGGCATCATTATCATTACAAAAAGAAGTGGCGATAACGAATCTCCTTGAAATATTCCACGTTTAATGCCAACCTGCCCCATCTTCTCTCTGTTTGTTGTCAGCACCGTTTTCCATTGAGCCATACTTGTCTCCAAAAGCCCTACCATATTCTCAGCAACTTTCATCATCAATAGTGTTTCACGTATCCATGAATGAGGAACCATGTCATAAGCCTTTCTGTAATCGATCCATGCTACGCTCAGAATCTTCTTCTTCTTCTTCTTCTTCTTCTTCTTCTTCTTCTTCTTCTAATAATAATAATAATAATAATAATATGTTGGTGCAAAAATAATGTCGTTTTTTGACGTTCAACTTCATGTCAAAAAACAACATAATTTTTGCACCAAACTAATAATAACCCTGTTTCTCCGTCCAGTCGAGGTGATATAAAGTCTACAATAGCTGTTGGATATAAATGTCAACGTGAACATTAAAGGACAAAAAGGTTGCACAGAAGAACAGCTGGTTGTCCACTTGTTTTTTTAAAAAAAATTTTTTTATTTATTCTTTTCTTTGAAACTTTAATTTTTGTTTGTAAAAAAAAACAAAAAAACAACAGAGTTTCTCTTTTTTTATGCAGTTTGTTTTACGTTGCCAACATATTTTTTTCAATGAGCAAGTCATTTAGTATGCAAGCAAGAAGCTGAAAATCCTACAGAAAACGCAACAAAACTTTTGAAGTCGAAAAACATAATGGGAAGCTATAGTTTAAAATAAATGAATAAATAAGATTGGCCATACAGGAAGAGAAGGGGTAAACTAAAAATTACTAATGCTGTTGTGCAAGTATGTCAAACATGCAGCCCATGTCCAGCATGTGGCCCTTTGGAAAATGACTTTCTCTTCGGCCAGAAAATGGAGTCTCTTCTATAATATAAATGCTACCTGTCTGTTTAAATGTATGTATGTATGTATGTATGTATGTATGTATGTATGTATGTATGTATGTATGCATGTATGTATGTATGTCTTGCAAAAACTTTCGACAGAGGCGATGGATCCTTTTTTTTTTTTTTTTTTTTTTTTACAAAGGCATCACCACATTATCAAGGCCCAGAGGCCACTCAAGGATAAGGGTTAAAGAGTGTACAGTAGAAGTTGGTCAATATAGTAATCATTAGTAATGAAAATTTGGTAAATTTAATAACTTATATGGAACGGCTCATCAAGAACTTATTTACTTTAGACTTGAACAAAACCATATTGTAGTCAGCCGGAAAGCAGGAAAACGGAAGACAATTCCACAGGCGTGCAGTTCTAAGAAAGAAGCTTTGTTCATGGAATCTACGTTTAGGTTTAGGCACAGATAAAGAGTGGGGGAAATTATTGATAGTGTTTACAGCTAGACGAGTGTTTCTTGTGAAAGTTTGGCGAGGGGGGACCATAGATTGAAGCTCAGTTGAACACTTTCCATGAAAATAACGATACATCAGAGACAAACTCGCAACATCTCTTCTGTGAGATAGAGGTTGCAAGGAGGAGAAAAGGACATCTCCTACGAGGCTACGAAGTCTATTTTGAACTCTATCAAGGCAGGACAAGTTCTTTCTAGCAGCTCCTGCCCAGATGTGGCAACAGTATTCCATCCTTGGACGTACCTGGCTCTTATATAGATAGAGAATAGCATCAGCAGTGAGATATCTACTGGATCGATAGAAAGATCCCACCATTTTTCCAGCGGCCTTGGCAACAGATTTGATATACGTGTTCCATTTAAGATCAGGAGTAATGGTCAAGCCCAGAAGCTTGTCAAAACTTGAGGCCTCCTGAAGACGAGAGCCATTCATTTCAATTGATGACAAATGTGGATTAGAATGTTGATGATGTAAAGAGAGAAGCTTGGTTTTAGATGCATTAAAAGTAACCAGCCACTCCTTTCCCCATTGTACTACGTGCTCAAGATCAGAGGAGAGAGAATTGGAGAGAACTTGGTCGTTTACTGTCTTAGATGTGGTACCATAAATGGTAGTGTCGTCAGCATAAATGTCTACAAATGATGTAAGGATATGATTTGGAAGATCATTAATGTAGATCAGGAAAAGAGTTGGGCCCAGGATGGATCCCTGAGGGACACCGGCATTAATATTGTGAGCTTCTGATTTTTGCCCCTCAACTACTACTCTTATGAATCTATCAGAAAGAAATGATTTAATAATTGAGAAGACTTTTCCAGCTATACCATAGCTAGCGATCTTATGAAGTAAACCTTTATGCCATACCCTATCAAAGGCTTTAGATATGTCAAGAGCAATTGCCCTAGAAAGATTGCCACCGTCGAGAGATTTGCTAATCCTATGCGATATAACTGTAAGGACATCTGCTGTAGATCTAGCAGAACGGAAACCATATTGAGTGTCACTAAGAAGGTTATTTTTGTTGAGATGTTTGATTACTTCTGTATTTAATACAGATTCTAGCAACTTACTCATGACGCACAGGAGACTTATTGGCCTGTACTGAGAGGGGGATGAGCGATCACCTGAATTCTTAAATACAGGGCATACTGATGAGATTTTCCAGGGAGATGGGAAACTATTCTCCTTAAGACAACGTTTAAACAGTTTTGTAAGTATGGGCGCTAGTTCAGGTTGAAGTTTTTTGAGTACTATAATTGGAATACCATCAGGGCCAGTTGCTTTACTGGAATCAAGGTTTTTGATTAGCTTGGCAACATCACGTACAGATATACGTATATCACATAGCGTGTTTTCTGATACAAGAGGAAATATTGGGGGTTGGCGGTCTTGGTCGCAAAGGGTAGAATTAGCTGCAAAGTTCTTGACAAAGAGTTTGGCTTTGTCTGATGCTGACGAGATTACCTCAGATCCATTGATAATAGTTGGGATGGAGCACACGCTTCTGTTCAGAATTCTGTTTGCTATTTGCCAAAACTGGTGGGAACCAAGCCGCTGCTCAGCTACTTTGGACTTAACAGATTGAGCATACAACTCTCTTGCGTTCCTTATTACTTTCTTACAATGGTTGCTGGCAGTCCTGAAAACGGCTTTAGTTTCCATACATCTATTACGTTTGAAGCAGTGGAAAAAGTGATTTCTGTGCGCAATGGCAGCAGCACATTCTGGAGAGAACCAAGGCTGGCTGTTAGGTTTTTGCTGAAACTTTTTAGAGGGTATGAAATGGTCAATACCTACAATTAACCATTCAGTTAGGTCTAATACTATAGAGGACACATCCTTTTTAAACATGGAATGCAGAGGTAGATCAGATATAAATGTACGGAAGCTATCCCAGTCAGCCTTAGTGTATCGATATACTGTACGATGAAGAGGTACGTCTGGGGACTTATTACATTTCATTTTTATCTTAATTGATACAACAGAGTGGTCGGAAGATCCAAGAGGCGACAGAACAGAAACTGAACATAGTTCAGGGCAAGTTGTGAGAAAAAGGTCTAGTAGGCTCGCATACTGGCCGTCATTATCGGGCACACGGGTAGGTTCCTGAACAATCTGAGTGAGGTCATAGGCAATGGAGAAATCATGACAGAACCTCCCCTCATCATCGGTCTTGTTTGAGTGGGTCAACCATTCGACGTTGTGAACATTGAAGTCTCCACATACATGAATGTTAGCTGAAGGATAAGTAGAAAGGACTTGGTCAATTTTCTCAGATATGCTTTGAAAGATAGTAACTCCGCTATTGTGGGGGCGATAGAGAGTAAATATAAATGCAGTAGTGTGAGCTAAAGCAACCCGGAAGCACATATAAGGTAAGTTAGGATCTTCCCTGGAGATGTCCCTCCCACATGGAAAGCTATCTTTAATATAGGCACATATTCCATGCCCATGGCGATCTTGGGGGTCAGATTTAGAAGTTAAGTTAGAGTATCCTGTAATTGCAAACTCATCAAGGGAAATAGCCTGTCCAATGCCAGTTTCACTTAAAAATAAAAGGTCTGGTTTAGTCTCCTGTAATTGGGTTTCAACCTCTGGAAGGTTAGAACGTAGACCCCTGATCCTGATGAGACCAGTATTATTTTAAACCTCGATCCTTCGGACAACAAATATAAAAAAATTGGCCAAAAACATTTATTCCTTCACCCTCAACTGAGCACTTTCTACAAGAAAGAGTCACTTTTTTATAGATATTTTCGCAAGTAATCCACTCTTTTCATTTGATTAGCCTTAATTTTGACGTTCGCCACTTCCAGTTTTGCGATGGACGCAACAGCAAAGACGCAACTTTTTTTTTTTTTATATATTCTTTTCCTCCTTCACGGTACAGGTTTGAGCCTGCCTACATACTAAATTTTTTTTTCTTTTTACTCAACGAACACCTCCAAACACCCGGGCAGCGCCGGGCACCCAGGCTAGTTTTTAAGTCGATCTCATCGTTTCACACATTTTTGTGCTTTTTTTTGTTTTTGTTTGTTTGTTTGTTTTTTGGGTTTTTTTTTGACACACACAGGTTTACCTGATTCATTAGCAGACAGATAATAAACTGAATTTCTGCAAAAACAAAAAACAAAAAAAAGCACAACGATATTCAGTGTTAGGAAAAACAATGACAGGCTGATGATACTCGATTGTATGCTCCAAAATTCAAGTATAAGCTGTTTTTTTAATTTTTCTTATCGTTTTCTTCTAGTTGGTGATGAGGCATTCTTCGAGTGGCTAGACATTCACCCGTTACCTCATACATTCCAACCGAAAGATCTTTTTAAGATTCTAACCACCCCTTAAAGTGCGAATGTTTGTATCTCTCTCGCACTTGGTTAACTGGGTATATTTGCCAGGTATTTTTTTAAATTCTTTTTCTGTGAGTCCAGTTGTTCCTATAATCACTGAAATGATTGAGATCTTCCTAAGATTCCAGTTCCTTTTTATGTCATACATAAGATGCTGGTATTTTTTTTTTAAATCTTTTTCCTTCTCAACTTTAGGGACGCTGACTTCTACTAAGGTTGCTTCTTTCTTCTTCTTGTCCCGTATCACTATGTCAGGTTTAATAGTTCCGTTTTCTAGGTATGGAACTGTAGAAATTGTATAGTGTTGGTAGGTGATGCATGACTTTGTTATAGTCCTAGTACTAAGAAATATTATGATAAAGGAGGATTGTTTTCTTTTCACAAAGGGGTTACCACATATCAAGGCCTGGAGGCCACTAGAGGATAAGGTTAATGTGTGTGCATTATAGTCATTCTGACAGTAGTGTAGTAATCGTTCATGGTTGAAATTTGGTATAATCAGATTATAGCCATAGGAATTGCATAGTCCTAGTAAGTGATGTATTACTTTGTCATAGTCCCAGTACTAAGAAATCTATAATATACATCCCACCTGTCTGTTTAAATGCATGCATGTATGTATGTATGTATGTATGTATGTATGTATGTATGTATGCCTAAAACTATCGATAGAGGCGACGGATTTTCACAAGATTCATATCATCTTGAAGCTCGACCCTTCGCACAACAAATAGCGAACAATTGGCAAAGACCATTAATTCTTTCACCCTCAACTGGGCACTTTTCTACAGGGAGGGGTTGCTTTTTTCGCCGATATTTTCGAAAGTCATCCCCTCTTTTCGATTGACTAGCCTTAATTTAAACCTACGTCACTTCCGGTTTGGCGATGGACGCAACAGCAAACATGTCACATTTTTTTTCACGTTCTTTTCCTCCTTCGCGGTATGGGTTCGAACCTGCTTGCCTACTACCACTTTTTTTTTTCTCAACACACATCTCCAAACATCCGGGCAATGCCGGGTACTCAAGCTAGTATTATGATAAACGAGGATAGTTTGAATATAATTGAATGCTTGCTACTCAAATTGGATGTCCGAGGCCACCAACCCACTTCCCCCCTCTTTTCACAGCACTGATAATTTGAATATGATTGGCTGATCCTCTCCCAGTGCCTGACCACTCCCTCCCATGCCCTCTGTTGTGCACTATATGGACTCTTCCACTGTATGTCAAATCGGAAATTGTGAATAGATATCAAAAAAAAAATTAAAAAAAAATCACAAATCATTTTAAGCTCCATAGCTTTTAGCAGAATTTTTATTTTTGCCAGTTTTAAAAAAAAGCAATTTGAATTTTTTGTTAATAATTGTTTGTTATTTTGTAATTTAATTAATAATTGGTTTACAATTAATAATTGAACTATTAAAAAAATATTTTTCAAAATAAAAAAAAACATTCTGATTATAAGATATTTTCACAATTAAAAAAACAATAAAATAATTTCCAATTATAAAAAAAAAAACAGTTTGATTTTATTATTTTTGGTAATTAAACAAATTCTTGAAAAAAAAAAAAAAAACTGATTATTTGCAATATCCATCCTATAATTGTTTTTTTTTTTTTTTAGGATCAACACTGATTTGCAATTTCCGACTTCAGATATGGCAACCTTGATGAAATGAATTCTTTTAATTTTACAACAATTGTATCGAAAAAAAAAACTTTAAGAGATATTAAACTCGATGCCTCCGTTTAGTCTCAAAAGACAAAGGATACCCCCTGTAGGGGCAGCCGCATGTGTAATTGTGAGGCTAAATCGACACTGTTTGAGTCCAGTGGCAGAGAGAAGTCCAGGACGACTGGAAACAATTCCAAGATAAGCAGAGAGCACATACAGCACCTGGAAGTCCCAAATGGTCACTCATTTAGTACTGACCAGGTTCAATGTTGCTTAACTTTGGTGAATCAGTGTGAACCGGTGTGTCAACATGATTATACTGTACAAGATTTATCAAGGAATCGTTGAACCAACATAGAATGAGAGGCAGTGAGAGAAATACAGAAATAACTAAGAGAGAGATGGGTGATTGGTTCAGTTAATTAAAAATTACTGTTAAGTGAATTAAGGAGGTCTTCCAAAGCAAAATGTTAACAGTAAAGTGTTACCACTATCGACTATGAGAAAAGTCTATCAGACATGTGTACAGGGGGAATGATAAAATTGTCGCCCTAGAAAAAACGACATGATTCCATTTCCTTTTGATGAACACTGGTTTTCTTTTTTTTTTTTTGTTGCAGACCATCTACTACAGGGTGGTCGCTAGAAAAGCGGGAAATTTATCAAACAACGATTTATTTTTACAAAGAATAATTTTTACAAAGTTTTTCAAAGACAAATGTTATATTATACTCATAAATACTCAAAATGTTGTTTTTGCACTTCACTACAGCGTCTTAACCTAGAAAACCAAGAAAAAAAGAACCAATCAAAAAATAGCAATCACGCATTTTATTCATGGTCTAAGCTGATCTTCAAATTTCCTGCTTTTCTAGCGACCACCCTGTTGTTGGCCAGTTATGTAAAAAAAACAAAAACAATAAGAGCCTTCTATCATGTATGGAAGTGACACAATGTTCAATGAGCGAGATCAGAGATGTGCTGCTGTACAACTCATGCTCTTTACTGATCCAAGTTATGACAACAGGACCATTGCCAGCACCTTCAAGATACATCGCTAGCTTGCCATGAATAGCATAGACGTGCCTAGGGTGATGAAAACAAAGTTTCTGGCCACAATTATGATCTTTGGTGTGGTTTCAAGTGAGGGCCACATCATGCCACCTCACATCTTCAAAGTCAGCTTGAAAGTGTACTTGGATGTGCTGAAGAGTGTGGTGAACCACTGATGCAATCAGGTGGCCGCTGGCAGACCTTGGGTGTGGCAGCAGGACTCAGCGCTGGCACAAGTTCAAAGAGACCCAGGTTTGGCTTCAGAAAGAGTGCTATGAGTTTGTACCCTTCTTTAACTGCCCTCAACTCTTTCCCGACCTGAACCCGCTGGACTACTTCCTTTAACCATACATTGAGAACATCACCAACATGACCGTTTATTTTTACACAGGAATCACTACTTATCAGGGCTCAGAGGCCACTCGAGGATGAGGGTTAATGGGTATACGTTAGTCAATGTGATTATAGTGTAGTAAACATAAGTAGTGGAAATTTTGTAAGTTGGATTATTTAGGGGGACGGTTTATCAAGAACTTGTTTACGTTGGACTTGAAGACAATCAGATTGTAGTCAGCTGGAAAGCAGGCAATCGGAAGAGAGTTCCACAGGCGTACAGTTCTAAGAAAGAAGCTTTATTTATGGAATCTACATTTAGGTTTAGGCACAGATAAAGAGTGTGGGAAATTATTGATAGTGGTATTGACTAGACGAGTGTTTTTTGTGAAAAGTTTGGCGAGGGGGGAACCATAGATTGAAGCTCAGGCGAGCACTCGCCATGGAAATAATGATAAAACAAAGACTGACTCGCAACGTCTCTTCTGTGGGAGAGAGATTACAGGGAAGAGAAAAATGCATCCCCCACTAAGCTACGGAGTCTATTTTGAATCCTGTCAAGGCAGGATAAGCTGCTTCTAGCAGCTCCTGCCCAGATGTAGCAACAGTACTCCCACAACACCAAAGCCAGTCTGATCGCCACCATCTGCCAAGTATTTGCCAAGCTCCCACCAGTGCTTGTGGAAAAGGTATGCTCATAGTTCCATACCCTTATCGAGATGGTGACTGAGGCTGAAGGCGGCTACATTGAATAAATGTCAGCTCTACTACATAATCAAGTTACCTGAATTGATTTTTTCAATAAAAGTTTTAAAATAAAGCTGTAGTGTTGTTTGTTTAGGGTAACAACTTTATCATTCTATGAATTTTTATTTATTGCGGACTATTATTCTCATCTGTATAAGTACTAATATACGACTAATAAAGATGAGAATAATAGTCCGCAATAAATAAAAATTAATATAAATAATACTCATCTCAATAATGAATTGCAATTAAAATAATATATAAACTTTATCGTTCACCCTGTATGCGGTGTGGTGTGTGTACGGATCCTATTTTCTTCACTTTCAGTTCGTTTTATTTTTATTTTTATTATTCTTATCTATCTACAGGGTGGTCAAAAAGTCAGGTAACATGTTAAAGGTAGAAAAAACAATATGATCCATTATAATCTTATATAGGGATCTTACCCCTCCTGATTTCTGGCTTTGGGGCTATGTAAAGGATAGCGTTTATGGCAAGAAGCCTGATACAATAGCGTCTTTAAAGTTATTTATTGAAGAGGAGATTGCGCGGATGTCAGCTGACATGATTACACATGTTACACAATCAGTGGTTAATCGCTTCCAGCGATTGATAGAGAGAAATGGACGACAATTAACAAAATAAACATATTTCATGTTTGTTTCATTTTATATTTCAATGTATGGTACTTAAATATACGTGTATTGCTAATATCGTTTTTCTTTAAAATGTTACCTGACTTTTTGACCACCCTGTATATATGTATTTCCATGTCCCCTATTTACTATTTCTATCTCCTCTCATTCTTTCTACACTTCTATCTTCTCTATTTTTTCCTTTCTAATTTTATTATTAGCTCTTCTTTAATGATCCCAATTGTTTCATAGTGGTTTATATATTTTTTTTAAATATTACCTACATATATATTACCCGTTTGATTTACCCTTATATGTTGTACCTACTTTTAATTATTATTTACCATTTTATCCTATTCCTTCGTTCTCATTTCATATCTAAATGTCAGTAAGCCAGTTTTTTTTTTCTATATTTACATTTTTGTATAATTCTCGCCCTTCTCTTCTGATGAGAAGCATTTAGCTTCGAAATGCCATAGCCTAAAGAGTTTCTTTCTGAAAATTCCCCTTAATTTTTCCTTATTGTTCTGATGACATAGTAAAGTTATATATAACTTTTATTCCTCATCTTTCATTTAATACGCATGAGTGTGTGTGTGTGTGTGTGTGTGTGTGTAAAACACTTCAGAAAAGGGAAAGTTCACCTGCCTAGATGGAGAAAAGGAATCAGGTGTAACTCACTTTTTTGCAAGCATTGGAATTTATAGGTTTTGTTTGTGTTTATAATAACATAAGAAAAGAATTAAATAGAAACTCCATTAAACATAAGACAAACTATGAGCATATAAAGTTTGAATAACTTTTATCATCAACAAAAGAATGGATTGAATGTGCGTGTTCAAAAAGGTTCATTTTTATATACGTGTTCAAAAAGGTTCATTTTTATGTACGTGTTCAAAAAGGTTCATTTTTATATACGTGTTCAAAAAGGTTCATTTTTATGTACGTGTTCAAAAAGATTTATTTTTATGTATGTATTCAAAAAGGTTCCTTTTTATGTACGTGTTCAAAAAGGTTCATTTTTATGTACGTGTTCAAAAAGGTTCATTTTTATGTACGTGTTCAAAAAGGTTCATTTTTATGTATGTGTTCAAAAAGGTTCCTTTTTATATATGTGTTCAAAAAGGTTCATTTTTACGTATGTGTTCAAAAAGGTAAATTTTTATTAAGTGTTCAAAAAGGTTAATCTTTAATAGGTGTTCAAAGACGTTAATTTTTATGTATATGTTCAAAAAGGTTCATTTTTATATATGTGTTCAAAAAGGTTCATTTTTATGTACGTGTTCAAAAAGGTTCATTTTTATGTATGTGTTCAAAAAGATTCATTTTTATGTATGTGTTCAAAAAGGTTCATTTTTATGTACGTGTTCACAAAAGGTTCATTTTTATGTATGTGTTCAAAAAGGTAAATTTTTATGTATGTGTTCAAAAAGGTTCATTTTTATGTACGTGTTCAAAAAGGTTCATTTTTATATATGTGTCCAAAAAGGTTCCTTTTTATGTATGTGTTCAAAAAGGTTCATTTTTATTTGTGTGTTCAAAAAGGTTCATTTTTATGTATGTGTTCAAAAAGGTTCATTTTTATGTACGTGTTCAAAAAGGTTCCTTTTTATGTACGTGTTCAAAAAGGTTCCTTTTTATGTATGTGTTCAAAAAGGTTCAGTTTTATGTATATGTTCAAAAAGGTTCATTTTTATGTACGTGTTCAAAAAGGTTCATTTTTATGTATGTGTTCAAAAAGGTTCATTTTTATGTACGTGTTCAAAAAGGTTCCTTTTTATATATGTGTCCAAAAAGGTTCATTTTTATGTATATGTTCAAAAAGGTTTATTTTTATGTACGTGTTCAAAAAGGTTCATTTTTATGTATATGTTCAAAAAGGTTCCTTTTTATGTATGTGTTTTAAAAGGTTTATTTTTATGTATGTGTTCAAAAAGGTTCATTTTTATGTATGTGTTCAAAAAGGTTCACGACGACGACGATGATGATGATGATGACAATGAAGATGCCAACGATGATGATGATGACAATGATGATGATGATGTAGTTTGTTTTTTGAAGCTGAAATAAATTTATTTGAGAAATAAGTCCCGCTACTTTTCAGACACATATCATGTATGGATGTTGATATAGGCGAACGTCCTTTACGTTAGGTATGTACTAGCAAAGATACCCGCACTTTGCACGGGATTTGCTGTACGTTAGGGTACTTGCTTCGCGGGCACCCTTGCAGTAAGTTGATGTTGTAAGAGCAACTATTTCTTAATGTGTTTGAAATTTTTTAACTACCTTTGGAAGTGACTGAAATTCAACTGGTAACTTTAAAGCAAATAGTTTATATCAAAGTTTACACTTATATTGTCACGCATAAGAATTGAAACAATTACAAAGAATTACAATGATTAACATTTGTTTAATTGATTGAAGGTATGGGAGTGAAGGAGGGTGATGTGATTCAAATTCAAAAAGAAGTTGGCTGGCATCATTTGGCAGACTCTGGGATGGTGACGAACCCCAACTTGGTGTGCACTATTCCTAAGCGGGGAGCTTATGAAGAGCCGCATTAAATATGCTCTTAACCTTTGACCTTGACCTTAAAATATGGTGGGCACCATCCTTAGGTCAGAAACCATCATCATGTCAGGTTTGGCTATGATCGGTCCAGTGGTGTAGGCTGTAGGAGAGTATATATACATAAGCTATGATCTTGACCTTTGACCTTAACCTTTAAAAATGGTGTGCATCATCCCTAGTGGAGCACCATTATCATCCTAGGTTTGGTTATGATTGGTGCAGTCGTGTGGATTGTAAGAGAGTTGCGCACACACACACACACACATACACACACACACACACACTACTGCTTTATATATACAGATAATGCGCCACATCCCTAGGTGGGAGATCATAGTCATGCCAGGTTTGGTTATGATCGGTCCAGTGATGTAGCCTGTAGGAGACTATATATAAATTGGCTATGACCTTGACTTTTGACCATTACCTTGAGAAATGGTTTGTACCATCCCTAGGTGGGAGACCCTCATCATGCCAAGTTTGGTGAGAATCGGTTCAGTGGTTTTAAGCTTCTTATAAAGATACTAGCAAGGTCCCGATCTTGACCTTTGACTTTTACCTTGGAAGATAGTATGCACTATCTATAGGTCGGAAACCAGCATCGTGTCAGGTTTGATCATGATCCGTCCAGTGACGTGGGCTGTAGGAGAGTACATATACATAAGCTATGACCTTAACCTTAATCTTGGAAAATGGTGTGCACCATCCCTGGGTGGGGGACCATTGTCATGCCAGGGTTGGTTATGATCGGCTCAGTAGTCTGGGCTGTAGTAGAGTTGTACACACACACACACACACACATACACACACACACACACACGAACGCTACTACTTTAGATTGGTACGAAAATATTAGATTGCTGTAAAAATAATGTCGTTTTTTTGACAGGAAGTTGAACATAAAAAACGACATTATTTTTGCACCAACCTAATATAGATATCTGAATACATTGCTTCTAAAGTCATTTGTTCTTCTTTCAAAGATGTTAACGGCCATTAATGACAACAAATGACGTTTTTATTATCAAGAAAACATTAATTCTCCTATGTGTCCTTATTTGCAATGTTTTATATATATATATATATATATATATATATATTTATATATATGTGTGTGTATATATTGTATAGTTTTTTTATTATACGCATTAAATGGGTTATCTATAGAAACTGCAGAAGATTGGAATGGCCATCTTGTCTTTGACAGGTCTTGTATCTCCCCACTCAGCCTGTTTTTACTTAGTATCGTCTCTCCTCTGGCTCTGAATATGGTAATCAGCAGAATTTATATAAAGAACAACATTAAGATTCAAGCCAACATTTTTAGCATAATATACAAAATGATTTGTCTCTGAGGAGACCATGGAATCTTAATCTACATGTGGCAATGAAAGTCATGTATAATAATGCCTCTTAAACGTAATGGGAACAAAAATCTTGTGGCACAACTCTCTATTTAGAATGCCCTTGTGGGTATGTCCCCTAATTCTTAGCAGCCCCCTTTGTCTTGGGGTGAGTAAAATTTAAAAAAAAATATTGGTGGTACCTTTTCATCATAATAATTATTTGCAAGCTTTGTGAATGAAAAACCAAGAGACTTTTAAAAATGGTTCATTGTTATTTTACAAGGGATTCCCTCCTTATCAAGGTCTGGAGGCCACTCAAGGATAAGGATTAATGAGTTTCAGGAGGTGGGTATAACAACATTGTAATGATGGATTGTGGTGGAAATTGGATAGAATTTGATTATTTAAGAGGACGGCTCAACAAGAATTTGGTTACATAGGACTTGAAAACGATCATGTTGCATACATCTGATAAACAGTCCCATGGTATAGAGTTACACAGGCGTGCAGTACTAGGGATGAAACTTTGTTTGCACAAACCATCAAGCTACACCAATATCCGGCTAGAGATTTTTTTTTTATCCTCAGCCCCAAATTAACAGAGATTAGAGCATTCCTGTAATGATCTGGTCCCTATTGATTGCGGTGGGATGTTAGTTCTGTGCAGTTGTAGGAGATCCACCCTCTCAGGCTTTGCCTTCACTCTTTGAAAAGGGTTGGTTTATTGCTAATCGTCTGAGACGCCCTTGCTGTGAATGCCGATGAAGCTGTCCAGGCACTTTTTGCAGGTCAAAGTGCCCTTCCTTGGAGGTGCTGATTTCTCAATCTCACTTTCCTACCCTGGTGTCTGAGTTCTTGCAGTGGGAGAGAACTAAATACCTTTTCAGTTGTTATATAACCATTTGTGACCACTTGAAATGCCCCTTTGAAACTGTATTGTCATTTTAGCCACATTTCAAGGGCGATTTCCATTCTCGTTTCAATGGATTGACCTGACTTTGATTACAGCTGTGTAGTCTTTTGCCGAAAATGACCTTACAAACATTATGATTTTAACTTATCTTCTTTTTGACAATTGATCAAGTCTATTGTTTCTTTGCAGCAGTTGCATGTGCCATGTTCCTAATTTTTTACTAAATGACTTTTTGTTACATTTGATAATTATTTTATTGCTCTTGCATTTGTCGTTAGGTGCACGCTAGGTCCACACTTTTGTTAAAATGATTTCGCGATACACACGGCATAGATATTCAACACATCAGCACGCCAGCAAAAGGACAAAATACCAGGAATAATTACATTACTTTGTGTCCCTCTCTCTCTCTCTCTCTCTCTCTCTCTCTCTCTCTCTCTCTTTTTATTTTTCATAAGAAATTCACCACCTATCAAGGCCTGGAAGCCACTTGAGTATAAGGGTGTATATGTATCAAGTGGTCGGTGAGACAACAACATAACTGTAGGTAGCGGTGGAAATTGGGTAAAATTTAATTATTTAAGAGGACAGCTCAACCAGAACTTGTTTACATTGGACTTGAAAACGACCATGCTGTAGTTGGCTGGAAAGCAACCCTGTAGTATAGAGTTCCACAGGTGGACAGTTCTAGAAAATAAACTTTGTTCATGGAATTTGCATTTAGTTTTAGGCACAGATAGAGAGTAGGGGTAATTGTTGATAGTGGTTGTAGCTAGACGAATTTTTTTTGAGAATGTTTAGTGAGGGGGCGGGGCTATAGATTGAAGGTCAGTCGAGCACTGGCCATGAAAATATTGATGGAGCAGAGATAGACTGGCAACATCTGTTTTTTTTTTTTTTTGAGAAAGAGGCTGTAAGGAGAAGGAAAGGACATCTCCTAGCAGATGTGTCAGTCATGATAACTGTGTTCCTCTAGATTTGCAATGTAATTATAGTAACTACTAATTGATGATTTAGAAATATAAAAACTATAACAGCAAATACAACTGCTGCTATAGCAAAAGCAATGTATATCTTTACATACCGTGTACTTTTGTGTGAATCACCATAAAGAGAACCAAAGACAACTTTTTTATTTTTATTGCATAATGGTCTTTTGTTTTTCATTTTTAATCTTTAATCTGTTCATATGCGTGTCACGGTGGTACAGTAGTAACGTCAGCAGCTTTAAATACTACAGTTTTGGTTTCGATTCTAGCTGATGGCACCCAAATACTTTTTATTTTACTTTGGAAATCACGACTCTATAATAATATATACGAAATCTGGACAACATATTTAAGCATATTTTATGACCGGGCAAAGTCGGAGACCCCCCCCCCCCCGCTAGTCTAATTTATAAAACTCACTATGTCTGTCTGTCTGTCTCCAAATTTTCAAACTCTATCTCTCCCGAAACTAAAAGTCACAGAGCGGCGCTAGAGGTCTCAAATAATTGGATTTTTTATGAACCATTCTTTTATGAGTCTTAAGGCAGTTAAAATAGTTTTTAAGGGGTCAAAAATGGGTAAAAATTGAAAAATTCGTTATACATTTTGTCAATTCATCTTAGTTTATTTTTAATTCTTAATTTTTAATCCATTCATATGCATGTCACGTAGGTACAGTGGTAACGTCATCAGCTTTGAATGCTACAGTTTTGCTTTCAGTTTAGATTCTAGCTGATGGCATCCAAATACTTTGTTTTTACTTTTGAAATCACGACTCTATAATAATATATACGAAATCTGGACAAATTAAAATATCATATTTAAACGTATTTTACAACCGGGCAAAGCTGGACGCTCCCTCTCTAATATATATAGAATTTTTTATTACTGTCAAAAGGCGAGGACGTATGATTGAAAAATGTCTTCATTTTAACAATCTTCCAAAATTCAATGTGTGTGTGTGTGTGTGTGATTGTATGTGTGTGTGTGTGTGATTTCGTTCCCTATGGACTCAGAAATGACTGGGCTGACTTAAAAAAAAAATTCACAGGAACTTACTTGATGTGTCTGGATGTGTTCTTACATTGGTTTTGTATCGGAAGGCATTCGATAAGTATCGAAAATCGATAATTGAAAAATTTGATGAAAGAAGGAAGTCCGTTTAAGATCAAAGTTAACACAATTATACAACCTAAGATCACAAGTGCATTCGAGAAGTTTTATCACTGCACAAATAGAAAGGCTCAGCCTATAAAATTAACTGTAGATTTTTTTATAAAACAGGGGCGCGTTCGATATTAATGCTTTTTATAGCACAATTAAATCATGATACTTGATTTTCGTATGTTTGACTTTAATTTTATAAAATCAACAGTTGGTTCTTTGATAAGACAGGTGCACGTTTGAAATGAATGTTCTGTTTAGAGCACAATTGAACCATGATGCTTGACTTTTGCATCTTAAACTTTAAGTGAAGCCATTATTTACAAATAATTTTATGAAATCAACAGCAGATTCTCTACAGTGCAATGTAGACTACAATGTATTGTGAACTAAGTCGTTGGGAGGAGGTATGTGAAGTTTCCTTCTGGTACATTATGGGAGGTTGATTGGTTGATTTTGTTTTACGGCATATCAACCTTTTTCAGGTTATTTAATGCCGAATCTAGTTATTTTGAGGAACGATTTTTAATGAAGTATATTTGTTTTTTAAGTCTCTACAGTGCAATGTAGAATACAATGTATTGTGAACTAAATCGTTGGGAGGAGGTATGTGAAGCTTCCTTCTGGTACACTATGGGAGGTTGATTGGTGGATTTTGTTTTACGGCATATCAACCTTTTTCAGGTTATTTAATGCCGAATCTAGTTATTTTGAGGAACGATTTTTAATGGAGTATATTTGTTTTTTTTTTAGTCGGATTCTATCTAACCCATAGTTGGGACCCTAACAGGTACTACCACTCCGGGTCAGAGTGGACCTGGGAGCAATGGCAATTAAAAGGTGGCTCACACTCCCCAAGGCCCGCAAGGTGGGTCCTCACCATCGGATATAGTTTTAGGTCATATCCAGGACCACTATGGGAGGGGGGGGAGGTCCCTAAGTAGAGAAGGGTTTGATTAAAAAATGGGCGATTTCACCGATTCGATGACAATAAAGGTATGGGACAATGGAACATATATTGATCATCATTCAATCCCGAATGACGTCGAATTTCCCTGCTAATTTATATTATTCTGAAGACTTGCTACTTGCTACTCAAAATGAAATATTGATTTTGTAGAACGCAAGCTATTGATGACAAAAATCGAGAAATAGACTGACTATACTGTATTGTATAAAAACGAATAATCTACCACGTTTCATGCATAAAACAAAAGAAAACATTTTTTCATTGCTGTCTCTGAATTCTTGTTTTTATGAATGTTTTTTGTTTCTTATGAAAACCTCACAAAAATCTGATTAATTTTTATGGGCCATTTATTTGACAGAAAGAAAAGCTATAGCCATAAAGGTCAAAGGTTATCATAACAAATTCTTATCCAAATAGATTAAGAACAGATATGGCTGAGATGTGTCCATTGAATCTGTATGAAAATTCGATTTTAAGACGTGAGCATGACAGAATAATGGAAGAGCTATTTAAAACTGAAGTATGACAGACTAAAAAAAAATGCTATTAACAATTTAAGTATGACAGACTAAAAATTGTTAGTTAAAACTTAATCATGACAGACTAAAAAATTGTGATTTTAATCTTAATTATGACAGACCCCAAAAATGCTATTTTAAACTTAATTATGACAGACCAAAAATGCTATTTAAAACTTAATTCTGACAGACTAAAAAAATGTTATTTAAATTTTAATTATGATAGACCAAAAAAGAATGTTGCTTAAAACTTAATTATGACAGACTAAAAAAAATACCATTTAAAACTTAATTATGACAGACTAAAAATTCTATCTAAAACTTAATTACGACAGGCTAAAAAGATGTTATTTAATTTTAATTA
Source organism: Euprymna scolopes (assembly GCF_053919585.1). Classification (NCBI taxonomy): domain Eukaryota; kingdom Metazoa; phylum Mollusca; class Cephalopoda; order Sepiida; family Sepiolidae; genus Euprymna; species Euprymna scolopes. The sequence continues at coordinate 57,739,230 of NC_136518.1, forward strand.
TGACAGACTAAAAAAAAATGCTGTTTAAAAAATTAATTATGTCAGACTGAAGAAAATGTTATTTCAATCTTAATTTTGACAGACCAAAAAATTGCTATTTAAAACTTAATTATGACAAACTGAAGAAAATGCTATTGAAAACTTAATTATGACAGACTAAAAAATGCTATTTAAGACTTAATTATGACAGAATAAAAAATGCTATTTAAAACTTAATTATTATAGTCTAAAGAAAATGCTATTTAAAACTTACATATGACAAACAAATGGAAAGCCTATCTCAAATTTAAACATGACAGATCAATGAAAATACTATTTCAAAGTTAAAGTTCTTGCTGCAAATGTCTTACCAAGAGGAACCAATGATTGGAGCTAAGTTGAACACCTTCCATGGAAATAAGAATAGAGAAGAGAGAAAGTAGCAGCGGCTCTTCTGTGAGAAAAAAGACGTTGCTACTTTCTCTCTGTAAGATACTCGACTGAGCTCCAATTTAATTATTTAATTATCTTTTGTTTTTTTAATAATTAACTTCGAGCAACTTCCCATTTCCGTTTCTAGGCAATTCGACAATTTCAAATTGATCATGGACAATGGCAGCAGTCTCTGTCTGTGTAAGAAACTATTAGATTAGAAGACTTTCCTGCATCTAGGGACCTTAACAATAAAGAGGTGGGATTTTGCTGCTTGTTGGGTTAGTATAGAGTACGTAGATCGGGGATTTACAAGTGCTATGAGTTCATGAAAGCATACTCCCTATCTAAGAATGAGAAATTAGTGGTAAATGCTGATGGTTAATTATGAAAGTTAAGAATCAAATAAAACATACCTTGTTTTAAATAGGATTAAGACTGTAGAAAATAATCGACATCAACAAAAAGAAATTAACATGTAAACATGTTTTTCGTTAAACACACAGACATGAAAGACACGTCTGCTTTTATTTACATTCTGAGTCGAAGAGGATATACACGTAATCATAACTTTATATAGTAATGAGAAAGACAAAGGGAAATAACTCCAAGTTACTTAAAATCCTTATGCCTCTGAAAAATAAGCATAAATCTGAAGCCGTCAAAGGGAGACAACTGTTACAACGTTTACAGCATTAAAACATGATCTCAGCCAAAATCTCTATCGACATTGATAATTCCAACAGATGCACAAGCCCAAATGTGACAATAATGTTCTATGCATGAGCGAATTGTGGCTTTGTGAAGGTATGGCATACTCTCTGGTGTGAGTAATTTATACATTTGTCATATCTTTATATGTGTGTGTGCATGTGATCTTTTCTATGAACATCCGGTATGGATGCAGACCCCACAATATGATTTTATTAACACTGTTCAAACTGAAGCATACTTATCTAAGTATTTTGACTAATGTAGCTTCAGAATATGTCTGCTTATGGGGCGGGGGAGGATCTATCTACAAAACTCTTGTAAGGGTTGGTGACATAGTTCCATTCTATGGACGTTCCGCAAAAACGGAGATCCTTAAGATATTATGGTAGCATCTTTGGACAGAACATATACTACACTTTCCCTGCAACCTCTATCTCACAGAAGAGATGTTGCGAGTTTGTCTATGCTTTATCGTTATTTTCATGCTAAGTGTTCAACTGAGCTTCAATCTATGGTCTCCCCTTGCCAAACTTTCATAAGAAACACTCGTCTAGCTGAAAACACTATCAATAATTCCCCCATTCTTCATTTGTGCCTAAACCTAAACGTAGAGTCCATGAACAATGCTTCTTTCTTAGAACTGCATGCCTGTGGAATTGTCTTCCCCTTTCCTGCTTTCCAGCTGACAACAATATGGTTGTCTTCGTTTTCCTGCTTTCCAGCTGACTACAATATGGTTGCCTTCAAGTCCAATGTAAACAAGTTTTTGATGAGCCGTTCCACTTAAGTTAAAAAATTTGCCGAATTTCCATTACTAGCGATTGCTATATTGTCCAATTGACTACTGTACACTCTTTAACCATTATCCTCGAGTGGTCTCTGAGCCTTGATAAGTGGTTATGCCTATGTAAAAAAAAAAAAAAGAAGCTCTCAGTCACAACCACACCAGGGTCGTCCTACTTAAGATTCCCAAATCAAATTGTTTTATTTATTTATTTATTTTTTTAAAGTGTCAAGAAGATGTATTTTATTTTTGAGTTTTATGTTCGACACATCAGCAGCCTCAGATGAAATTTAAATAAAAACATTGTATCTTCAGCGATCTGGTGATCCGATTTTTGAAAAAAAAAAAAAAGTTTGGAGTGTAATAATTAGTGCTGGGACGATTAATTGGAATCGAGAATCAGAAAGATTGGAAGATTTGGGGGGATCAGCATCGAATCGGAAACATGGATGCCTATTTTCCCATGCCAAAACGATTCTTTTAAGTGTCCTTTTTCATTTGATTTTGTTTAAACCAAAATCTTCCATTGTTGGTAATAATGTAAAATAATAATTATTTATTGATTTTCAAATACCAGTAAAGCTAAAATCGATAGATCATCCTCCACAAGTGTATTTTGACGTTTAGAAAAATATCTCCTTATTTAACATGTATTTTTTACGAAAATCGGGGGAAATAACAATCTTACAGTTAAATAATTAGACATTTATAAAGAATCAGAATCAGTAATTGTATCGGAATCAGGAAAAATATTGGAATCGTCCCATCACTAGTAATGATGCATGTACGAACATGAAATAATCTTAGCGTATCATTATAGAGACTATGTTTTTCAGACAATTAAAAACGGGCAAAAGTTATAGCCCGTTGACTTTGAATGAGTGATTTATGCCAAATTGATGGTTGAATATGCTTAAACTTGTGTCCAGTTTTGCATTACATACTAATCCCCATTAATCCCTAATCATATATCGAAAAGATACTATAATACTTAGTTCGATGCACCTTGTCATAGCAAAGGTCCATACAAAATTTCAGTCAGATAGACTCAATAGTTTCTGCAAAAACTTCCAGAGTAAATGTAGTATTGTGGTGAGTAATCCCTATAAATCCTTATCAATTTCTGTGTATCGAATGGATACCAAAATACTTAGTTCACTGCACCTTATTATAACAAAGGTCCATACAAAAGTTCAACCAGATCGGTCCAGTAGTTTCCACAAATACTTCTAGTGTAAATGTGGTATTGTGGTGAGTAATCCCTATTAATTTCTAACTGTGCATCAAATGGATACTATAATAATTAGTTCTCTCCACCTTATCATAATTCGCCTAGCAGTAAACAAAAACCAACAACTTTCCTCACTCTCTGTCTGTGTCCAAAACTAAACGAAAATTCTATAAACAGAGTTTCTTTCCCAGAGCTGTCCGTTTGTGGAATACAATACTGCTTGTCTGCTTCCCAGCTGATTATAACATGGTTGTCTTCAAATCTAATGTGAATAAATTCCTATTGAGTCGTCCATTTTAGATAATCTAGTCCTACCCAAGCTCCATCGTGTCTGATCTTGTTTCACCATCTACGTAACACCTTGAATGGCCGCTGGGCCTTTATAAGTCGTGATCTTACAAGTTTTTTTTTTTTTTTTTTTTTTTTAAAAAGACCATACAAAATTTCAGACAGATCGGAACAATAGTTTCCGAAAAAAAAAATGGAGGGACAAACAGACAGATTAAGTGGTATATATAGATAAGCATTTCATGTCTGTATATGTGCGTACCTGTGCGCACGTGATCGTTTTTATTTTATTAACTGGTCCGTCAGCCTCTAAACTGATTCTTGGCACCGTTCCTTAAATTCGTTGCTACTTGTCAATTCGTGTGACCTACTTGAGGCATTCAATTCATCAAAAAGAAAGAAAGAAAAACAAACACTTTCTGATTGTAAAAATCGGATTTATTACATAGTAGATGTACCCATGACGCATTGGGTCACTGCATCTACGGCTATTTATTCTTTACATGACCGTATTACATGGAGTAAACACTTTCTTACAACTGAGGCTATTATCTACAAATCTCTTTGTGTGTGTGTGTGTGTGTGTGTGTGTGTGTGTGTGTGTGTGTGTGAGTCTGTGTGAGTCTGTGTGTGAGTGTGTGTGAGTTCATTCCCTATAGACTCCTAAATGGCTGAGCTTACTTTTATGAAATTTCACACAAACATACTTTATCTCTACTATTATATAAAAGAAACGTTGTGTGTGTGTGTGTGTGTGTGTGTGTGTGTGTGTGTGTGTGTGTGTGTGTGTGTGTGTGTGACTGGGATTCCGGAAGGATATCAGGACAGATAAACTTCTCCAATCGCTTTAACAAGAGCCATACAAATACTTTTCCAACTGCAGTCAACAGCAAGATGCCTCGATAATTCCACAATCAGACCTTGCACCCTTTCCTTTGTACAACATAATCAGGATGGCCTCTATCAAGTCTTGAGCAACCGTGTCACCCTGCCATACTGACAATATCAAAGAGTGGACCGTACAATGTATATTGGCACCACCATGTTTCAGCAGCTCAACAGGAATGCCATTCAGCTTAGGGACTTTGTCCGAGTTTATCTGTTTGATGCAGTCAACTGTTTCCACGAGAGTCAGTTCAGCATCAAGTTCCAGACCAAAGGAACGTTGATGGATACTTTCTATTGCAGCAACATCAACATCGGATAAGTTGTGAAAAAGATCACGAAAGTGTTCATGCCATCGATGCATAATTTCATCTGAGGTTTTCAGCAAGATTCTCCCATTCTTCGCCAAGATATATATCTGTAATAAATGCACACACACACACACACACACACACACACACACACACACACACACACACACACACACACACACACACACATGTATATCTACGAGATGTATAATATACACACACACACACCGAGCCAGAGATGTCTCGTGTCGCGGGGTTCGAATCGTTCGACTGGTAGTAATCGTGACACCCTGCACTGAAGAATCCCGAAAGGATGAAACACTAGTGTCTGTAGGTATTTAATTATTATAGTAAAAAAATAATTATATATATATATATATATATATAAATATATATATATATATATATATATATATATATATATATATATATATATATATATATATATATATATAGGGTGCGTCTGGTATTTGAGAACATATATTTCCTTTTTAAAAATAATCAAAAAGACAGAAAAAAAACATCAGTATTACAAAAAGTCGCTTTATTGTACATAAACTAAAATATTTTTTTTTTTTAACTTTATTCTAAAAAATCGCCCTCGGCATCAATTACAGCTTCTATTCGAGACCTAAATCGTTGGCAGGCACGTTTAAGATGGTCCTCGTCGATATCCTGCATTACTCTGACTATGGATGCTCTCAGAGAATCTTTAGTGTTATGAGGACGTTTATTAACATCACTCTCAACAACGCCCCACACATAATAATCCAACGGATTTAGGTCTGGAGAGCTTGGAGGCCACAACTTGGGGGTAATGTGATCATGGGAATTATCTGCTAACCATTCTTGTGTCTTCTGAGCCTTATGTGCCGGTGCAGAGTCTTGTTGAAAGATGTATGGCGTTCCATTTCTTATTATATCAATCCAAGTCTTCACTACAGTACTCAGGACTTCAATGTAAGCAGCAGAATTGATTTTTAGTCCTTGTGGAAAGAAATGTGGTGGCATCACATGACCCTCATTGCTAACCACTCCAAATCCATAAAAGTTGCTGGAAATTTTGTGTGCATAACTCTTGGAACTTCAGAAGGGTCAGTACATAGCCATCTGTCATTTCTTCGGTTTACATTTTGGCCTTGGTCAAAATTTTTATCGTCTGAAAAACAAAAACAAAGATTGTGTTGCTCAGCAGGATGTTTCAGTTTGCTGAATAGCCTCTTGGATCTTACGGAGAGAAACTGGCCTCTGTTCATAACATACGACTTGTATCGAAGATTTTCATGACAATTTCTACGAATTGTGGCTTCTGAGACATTAAGATCTTTTGCAATTGACCTCATTGACTTTTAAGGGCTCTCATCAATGATGTTCTGAACTCTTTGAACAAATTCAGGTGTTCTTATGCTGCCAAAGCGTTGTTGATGCTTTTTGCGCTTAGCAACTGAAGAAATTGGGCCATTTTTGTCCTTTAATTCTTTGCGAACTTTAAAGACAAACAATCGCGCAACTTTTAGAAATTGTGCAATTTGCAAATCACTGTGTTCTGCCATTATTGCAACTATTACAGCCTGTCTTTTCATTTCCATATATTAATATCTGCCGTAATTAATTTTCTGAAAGATTTTTTTTTTGTAAAAGATTAAATAATAGATAAAAGATATATATATATATATATATATTAAACATACATATGCATGCATGTATACATATATATATATATGTGTATATATATATGTATACATACGAGATGTATAATATATACACGCATATATATATATATGCGTGTATATATGCATATATATATGTATATATATACATACATACATATATATATATATATATATATATATATATATATATTAAACATACATATACATATATTATATATATGAGTGTCAGTAATAAAGTTGAAAATCCATGGATTAAAGAAATAGATATAATTCTTTTCCATATATTTCTTGTTTCAAACAATAAATTCTGAACTTGAGTATATCTTTATGTATATCGTAAATGTACAGAATTTAACTTCAATAATTACACTTGTATTTTGCTCTATTTTTATATATTGAGCTTTACCTTTTTGGCTTTTTGACATTTTGACTAGGATCGTCTTGAGAATATTATCTCACTGTAATATTTAATAAGACAATAATTCATTGGATTATCTAAGCTGTAATTTTTCTTATATATATATATATATATATATATATATATATATATATATATATATATATAATCACGTTGCATTACGTTATGGATGGGGGAAAAATGGGGGGAAATCGATTGGAATACAGCAACGTATTATTACTTGAAGATCCTAGAGACTAATCACGCTCAAACCTAAGAGGCATTCCTTCTGCTTACAGAGGGAAGGCCTTCTAAACCGAACGTTTACAGTCTCCAAGATCTTTAAATGAAATAATGAGTGAGCACGACTCAGGATTGAAAAATCGAAATCGTGCTGCACAAAACGGTTTTTTATAAGGTGGTCAGTAATTGATGACCAGTATGTATTGGCAATTACATCTGTTGTTTGGTATTTCCCATTTCTGTTTTTGGTAGGTACGTGCTGTTGGACACTTCCATCCAATATTAATGTTGTTTGATCCAAATAGTTGGCACTGCAACTACATTTAGAATTGTAAATTACATTATTATTATGATGGAGGAGGTAGAACATCTTTTCGAGAGGATGGCATTAACGTTTTCGTAGAGAACACAACACGTACATTTGAAGCAAAACAACAATTTTGCACTGTTGAATTGATTTGCTTTGAAAATTTCTCACTTACTGCCCCCAGCCAAGGTAAACTTAGATATACTGGGCATTTATTAAGCGTTTGGATTATATACATACATACATACATACATACATACATACATACATACATACATATATATATATATGTATATATATATATATTAAACATATATATGTATCTATATATATACATATATATATGTTTAATATATATATATATATGCATTTATATATATATTAATTATTAAACAGAATATATGTATATATATATGCACACACAAATATACATACATATATATATATATATATATATATATTAATTATTAAAGAGAAAAGCATCTATAAATAAATATATAGTTGTTTTTCCTCTTTATTGTATAATCTATCTATCTATCTATCTATCTATCTATCTATCTATCTATCTATCTATCCACACACACACACCCACACACCCACATATATATGTATTTATATATAGCAAACATTAAACAGAAGAAAAAACAATTTCATAGCAACCACTTGTCATACAGGTCATTCCATGAAAATTTCTAAAGTGTAGATTTCTTCAGGTTCTTTGTTAAACAAATATTTTTTGTTCGATATTATCACACATTGCAAGTCACACTCGTGTTCAACTCATGCTAAAACTGATTTGCGCTGACTTTGTCTTTGTTTCTTCTTCCAAAACTCTTTGAATAACCTACCGAAAAAGGGGATTATTCTGATTGAAAATGGTGGCTTCGCTCAGACAACTGTAATGGGTAAGTTACAATTTTTGTTAATGAACCTTACCTTTCAGATGCACCTTAAGTGTTGCATCACAATCATATTCAAACTAGCTCTCTTTCTACCAGTAGCAAAATCGCACCTCTTCTTTGCATCTTCTCTAGATGTTAGAAGATATTCTACTCTAATAGTTTTTTTTACTTTTTACAAAGGTGTTACCTCTAATCAAGGCCCAGAGGCTACTCGAGGATAAGGGTTAAAGAGTGTACAGTAGTCAATGAGATAATATAGTAATCTTTAGTAATGGAAATTTGATAAATTGGATTACTTAAGGTGATGGCTCATCAAGAATTTTTTTACATTAGACTTGAAGACGACCATATTGTAGTCTGCTTGAATCCAGGCAAATCGAACAGAGTTCCACGAACGGTCAGTTATAAGAAATAAACTTTGTTCATGGAATCTGCGTTTAGGTTTAGGCATAGATAAAGAGTGGGGGAAATTATTGATAGTCGTTTTAGCTAGATGAGTGTTTTTCATGAAAGTGTGGCAAGGGAGGACCATACGCTCATAGGATCTGACGAGCACTTGCCATGAAAATAATGATAAAGCAGAGACAGACTAGCAACGCCTCTTCTATGGAAAGAGGTTGCAGGGAAGAGAAAAGGGCATCCCCTACTAGGCTACAAAGTCTGTTTTGAACTCTGTCAAGACAGGATAAGATGCTTCGAGCAGCTCTTGCCCAGATGTGACAACAGTACTCCATCCTTGGATGTACTTGGTTCTTATACAGGCAGAGAATTGCATCGGCAGTGAGATATCTACTGGAGCGGTAGAATGATCTCACCATTTTTCCAGCGACCTTGGCAGTGGATTTTCTTTCTTTTAGAATTTCCTTCCAATTTCCTGTTACTCCGACTGTACTAACATGCAGAAATTTAAATGTAATATAAATAAACGTCTTGCTGCCCAAACTCTTTACTAAGGTATAAACTCTTATGAATTTAACCGCTATCACAGTAATTCCTTACATTTCAGTGGCAATATGTCTTGTTTGGGGGGTGAACCAAAAGTAAGAAATAAAATAAATTAAATAATATTCCTTAATACTAGGACTTATACTTACCTCTTTGAAGTATATAATCAATGAGTTGGCTTACCATTTGTACTGTTACATGTGTATGTACATTTTTATTTCAACCTTCTTAGCCTGAATTGCCCCTTAAAGTAAATGTGGTATTGTGGTGACTGTAATTGTCCTAGCTACTAGTAGAATAGTGTACAATAAACAGAAGATAATCAATGGCCACCATTTTATCCATACTTTGGTGACCTTGTGCCTAATCTTTTATATTTTTGTAGTTCGTAGAAAATAAAATAATTAAAACTGAAGCATCTGTTATGATGGAACACTCAATCTTTTTTTAGAATGAGATGATTTAAAATTTTCTTTATTTTTGTCCCAATGCAAAGAACCTTTTTTTTTTTTTTTTAGAATGAGATGATTTACAATTTTCTTTTTTTTTTCCCCAATGCAAAGAACCCCCCTTTTTTTTTTTAGAATAAGATGATTTAAAATTTTCTTTTTTTTTTGTGTCCCAATGCAAAGAACCCTTTTTTTTTTTAGAATGAGAGTATTTAAAATTTTCTTTTTTTTTGTCCCAATGCAAAGAACCCTTTTTTTTTTTTTAGAATGAGATGATTTAAAATTTTCTTTTTTTTTTTTGTCCCAATGCAAAGAACCCTTTTTTTTTTAGAATGAGATGATTTAAATTTTTCTTTTTGTCCCAATGCAAGGAACCCTTTTTTTTTAGAATGAGATGATTTAAAATTTTCTTTTTTTTTATCCCGATGACAAGAATCCTTTTTTTTAGAATGAGATGATTTACAATTTTCTTTTTTTTTTCCCCAATGCAAAGAACCCCCTTTTTTTTTTTAGAATGAGATGATTTAAAATTTTCTTTTTTTTTCCCCAATGCAAAGAACCCCCTTTTTTTTTTTAGAATGAGATGATTTAAAATTTTCTTTTTTTTTGTCCCAATGCAAAGAACCCTTTTTTTTTTAGAATGAGATGATTTAAAATTTTCTTTTTTTTTGTCCCAATGCAAAGAACCCTTTTTTTTTTTTTAGAATGAGATGATTTAAAATTTTCTTTTTTTTGTCCCAATGCAAAGAATCCTTTTTTTTTTTTTAGAATGAGATGATTTAAAATTTTCTTTTTTTTTGTCCCAATGCAAAGAACCCTTTTTTTTTTTAGAATGAGATGATTTACATTTTTTTTTGTTTTTGACCCAATGCAAAGAACCCCCTTTTTTTTTTTAGAATGAGATGATTTAAAATTTTCTTTTTTTTTGTGTCCCAATGCAAAGAATCCTTTTTTTTTTTTAGAATGAGATGATTTAAAATTTACTTTTTTTTTGTCCCAATGCAAAGAATCCTTTTTTTTTTTTAGAATGAGATGATTTAAAATTTTCTTTTTTTTTGTCCCAATGCAAAGAATCCTTTTTTTTTTTTAGAATGAGATGATTTAAAATTTTCTTTTTTTTTTGTCCCAATGCAAAGAACCCTTTTCTTTTAGAATGAGATAAGTTACAACTTTCTTTGTTTTTGTCCCAATGCAAAGAACCCTTTTTTTTTAGAATGAGATTATTTAAAATTTTCTTTGTTTTTGTCCCAATGCAAAGAACCATTTTTTTTTAGAATGAGATGATTTAAAATTTTCTTTTTTTTTGTCCCAATGCAAAGAACCATTTTTTTTTTAGAATGAGATGATTTAAAATTTTCTTTGTTTTTGTCCCAATCCAAAAAACCCCTTTTTTTTTTAGAATTAGATGATTTAAAATTTTCTTTTTTTTGTCCCAATGCAAAGAACCCTTCTTTTTAGAATGAGATGATTTAAAATTTTCTTTTTTTTTGTCCCAATGCAAAGAACCCTTTTTTTTTTAGAATGAGATCATTTAAAATTTTCTTTGTTTTTGTCCCAATCCAAAAAACCCCTTTTTTTTTTAGAATTAGATGATTTAAAATTTTCTTTTTTTTGTCCCAATGCAAAGAACTCTTTTTTTTTTTTAGAATGAGATGATTTAAAATTTTCTTTGTTTTTGTCCCAATGCAAAGAATCCCCCTTTTCTTTTAGAATGAGATGATTTAAAATTTTCTTTGTTTTTGTCCCAATGCAAAGAACCCTTCTTTTTAGAATGAGATGATTTGAAATTTTCTTTTTTTTTGTCCCAATGCAAAGAACCCTTTTTTTTTTTTAGAATGAGATGATTTAAAATTTTCTTTTTTTTTGTCCCAATGCAAAGAACCCTTTTTTTTTTTAGAATGAGATGATTTAAAATTTTCTTTGTTTTTGTCCCAATCCAAAAAACCCCTTTTTTTTTTAGAATTAGATGATTTAAAATTTTCTTTTTTTTGTCCCAATGCAAAGAACTCTTTTTTTTTTTTAGAATGAGATGATTTAAAATTTTCTTTGTTTTTGTCCCAATGCAAAGAATCCCCCTTTTCTTTTAGAATGAGATGATTTAAAATATTCTTTGTTTTTGTCCCAATGCAAAGAACCCTTCTTTTTAGAATGAGATGATTTGAAATTTTCTTTTTTTTTGTCCCAATGCAAAGAACACTTTTTTTTTAGAATGAGATGATTTAAAATTTTCTTTTTTTTTGTCCCAATGCAAAGAATCCCCCTTTTCTTTTAGAATGAGATAATTTAAAATTTTCTTTTTTTGTCCCAATGCAAAGAACACTTTTTTTTATTAGAATGATATGATTCAAAATTTTCTTTGTTTTTGTCCCAATGCAAAGAATCCCCCTTTTCTTTTAGAATGAGATGATTTAAAATTTTCTTTGTTTTTGTCCCAATGCAAAGAACCCTTTTTTTTAGAATGAGATGATTTACAATTTTCTTTGTTTTTGTCCCAATGCAAAGAACCCCCTTTTTTTTTAGAATGAGATGATTTAAAATTTTCTTTTTTTGTCCCAATGCAAAGAACCATTTTTTTTTTAGAATGAGATGATTTAAAATTTTCTTTGTTTTTGTCCTAATGCAAAGAACCCCCTTTTTTTTAGAATGAGATGATTTAAAATTTTCTTTGTTTTTGTCCCAATACAAAGAACCCTTTTTTCTTTTAGAATGAGATGATTTACAATTTTCTTTGTTTTTGTCCCAATGCAAAGAACCCTTTTCTTTTAGAATGAGATAAGTTACAACTTTCTTTGTTTTTGTCCCAATGCAAAGAACCCTTTTTTTTTAGAATGAGATTATTTAAAATTTTCTTTGTTTTTGTCCCAATGCAAAGAACCATTTTTTTTTAGAATGAGATGATTTAAAATTTTCTTTTTTTTTGTCCCAATGCAAAGAACCATTTTTTTTTTAGAATGAGATGATTTAAAATTTTCTTTGTTTTTGTCCCAATCCAAAAAACCCCTTTTTTTTTTAGAATTAGATGATTTAAAATTTTCTTTTTTTTGTCCCAATGCAAAGAACCCTTCTTTTTAGAATGAGATGATTTAAAATTTTCTTTTTTTTTGTCCCAATGCAAAGAAACCTTTTTTTTAGAATGAGATGATTTAAAATTTTCTTTTTTTTTGTGCCAATGCAAAGAACCCCCTTTTTTTTTAGAATGAGATGATTTAAAATTTTCTTTTTTTTTTGTCCCAATGCAAAGAACCCTTTTTTTTATTAGAATGAGATGATTTAAAATTTTCTTTTTTTTTTGTCCCAATGCAAAGAACCCTTTTTTTTTAGAATGAGATGATTTAAAATTTTCTTTTTTTTTGTCCCAATACAAAGAACCCTTTTTTCTTTTAGAATGAGATGATTTACAATTTTCTTTGTTTTTGTCCCAATGCAAAGAACCCTTTTCTTTTAGAATGAGATAATTTACAACTTTCTTTGTTTTTGTCCCAATGCAAAGAACCCTTTTTTTTTAGAATGAGATTATTTAACAATTTTCTTTGTTTTTGTCCCAATGCAAAGAACCCTTTTTTTTTAGAATGAGATGATTTAAAATTTTCTTTTTTCTTGTCCCAATGCAAAGAACCATTTTTTTTTTAGAATGAGATGATTTAAAATTTTCTTTGTTTTTGTCCCAATCCAAAAACCCCCTTTTTTTTTAGAATTAGATGATTTAAAATTTTCTTTTTTTTGTCCCAATGCAAAGAACCCTTTTTTTTTAGAATGAGATGATTTAAAATTTTCTTTTTTTTTGTCCCAATGCAAAGAATCCCCCTTTTCTTTTAGAATGAGATGATTTAAAATTTTCTTTTTTTTTGTCCCAATGCAAAGAACCCTTCTTTTTGAATGAGATGATTTAAAATTTTCTTTTTTTTTGTCCCAATGCAAAGAACCCTTTTCTTTTAGAATGAGATGATTTAAAATTTTCTTTTTTTTTTGTCCCAATTCAAAGAATCCCCCTTTTCTTTTAGAATGAGATGATTTAAAATTTTCTTTTTTTTGTCCCAATGCAAAGAACCCTTTTTTTTTAGAATGAGATGATTTAAAATTTTCTTTTTTTTTTGTCCCAATGCAAAGAACCCTTTTCTTTTTTAGAATGAGATGATTTAATATTTTCTTTTTTTTTTGTTCCAATGCAAAGAACCCTTTTTTCTTTTAGAATGAGATGATTTAAAATTTTCTTTGTTTTTGTCCCAATGCAAAGAACCCTTTTTTTTTTAGAATGAGATGATTTAAAATTTTCTTTGTTTTTGTCCCAATGCAAAGAACCCTTTTTTTTTTATAATGAGTTGATTTAAAATTTTATTTGTTTTTGTCCCAATGCAAAGAACCTTTTTTTTTTTTAGAATTAGATTATTTAAAATTTGCTTTTTTTTGTCCCAATGCAAAGAACCCTTCTTTTTAGAATGAGATTATTTAAAATTTTCTTTTTTAAGTCCCAATGCAAAGAACCCTTTTTTTTATTGAATGAGATGATTTAAAATTTTCTTTTTTTTTATCCCAATGCAAAGAACCCTTTTTTTTAGGATGAGATGATTTAAAATTTTCTTTTTTTTTTTGTCCCAATGCAAAGAACCCTTTGTTTTTTTAGAATGAGATGATTTAAAATTTTCTTTTTTCGTCCCAATACGAAGAACCCTTTTTTTTTTAGAATGAGGTGATTTTAAATCTTCTTTTTCTTTGTCCCAATGCAAACCATTTTTTTTTAGAATGAGATTATTTAATATATATATATATATATATACATAACTGTCTCTCTCTTTATATATACTCTGTTTATATCTCCAATATGCTATCTCCACAAACATGAACATCCTAAGACAATATGAACACTCACAATGAATATATATAATATCTAGCATCTCACAATATGATCACACACATGAACACACTAAGACTCTTACTAATACGAACAGTCAACACCAAAGAATAATACATACGTCATCTTAATACCACATATTACATAATAAACAACAACAATGAAGATGAGGACAAAAATCCACACAAAAAATAAATGATACACAAATTATGAAAGCTCATCTCAATCAAACAAGACGGGATAGAAATGCTGAATCTTGTAACTGAATCCCCAGTAATTACTGCTGTTGTCACACCACGTTTTTGGTCAACTAATTCTCTGGACTGCTTGGGTGGGATTGAAACCGCTATCTTCAGACAATGCTTACCTGGAATTGTAAAGACTCAATGCCTCTATCCACTGATAGTGGATAGAGGCGTTGAAATAGATCACCTGAAGAAGGCCAGAGGATGAGTTGGCCAAAACGTGATAAAATAACAACAACAACAACAACAACAACAACAACAATGAAGATGAGGATAAAAATCCACAAAAAAATATAAATGATACACAAATTATGAAAGCGTATCTCAAAGGATTGCACAATAAAAAAAAAATAGCAAAGTAATACATAATTCTAAGAGCTGTTTAATTTCTTGAACGTAAAAGAACTTCATAGTTGGACGTCTACAATCCCAAACATAATCAGTTTTGCAAGGACATTTCTCTTTTGTTGTTTAATTTCAATACATATATGTATTCAATACATATAGTATCTTATCTTTTATTGTTTAATTTAATAATTCAATACATATAGTATCTTATCTTTTATTGTTTAATTTAATAATTCAATACATATAGTATCTTATCTTTTATTGTTTAATTTAATAATTCAATACATATAGTATCTTATCTTTTGTTGTTTAATTTAATAATTCAATACATATAGTATCTTATCTTTTATTGTTTAATTTAATAATTCAATACATATAGTATCTTATCTTTTATTGTTTAATTTAATAATTCAATACATATAGTATCTCAGTATTTTATTGTTTAATTTAATAATTCAATACATATAGTATCTTATCTTTTATTGTTTAATTTAATAATTCAATACATATATTATCTCAGTCTTTTATTGTTTAATTTAATAATTCAATACATATAGTATCTTATCTTTTATTGTTTAATTTAATAATTCAATACATATAGTATCTTATCTTTTATTGTTTAATTTAATAATTCAATACATATATTATCTCAGTCTTTTATTGTTTAATTTAATAATTCAATACATATAGTATCTTATCTTTTATTGTTTAATTTAATAATTCAATGCATATAGTATCTCAGTATTTTATTGTTTAATTTAATAATTCAATACATATAGTATCTTATCTCAGTCTCGTGTGTGTTTTGTGCTTCTTTCTTTCAAACTGAATACACAATTTCGTTTTTATTAAGGAAAGACTTCCTCGGAAATAATCGAAGAAGATATTTTCATATTTGTTCAAAAATTTATATATGCATGAAACAGGAATATGAGGAGGGGCAAAAAAAAAAAAAAAAAGAAAAAGAAAGAAAGTCGACAGGTAACAAAAAAAGGAAGTAGAGGAAGATTCCATGTTGTTTTCACATGTACACGATGACATGGGTGAAGAAATATAGAACCCAACTATGTACTTCTTTCTTTCAATATTTCACAACTTGAGCAAGTGAGAATTGAAACATTCCTTTGCCAAAACATTTTATTGTGCCTAACTCTTCCCTCGTGTGGAAACAAGTAAATAGGGACTACCAATGTTTGTTCATAAACTGTGATACCAGGTGCCTGAAATAAGTTTCCAGGCTTTTTTTTTTTGTACAGGCATTTAAAATTGTCACAGACTCTCATCAATTCACTATGTTATTGCTATACATCTTATGAGATGAATGACCAAATTTTATGATTTCAGGTTCAAATGAACAGCTACAGTAGGAATTGGAACACTCCCTACTAAAGCCTGACTGTTACAGCTTGTGAATTTTACAAATGCAATCTGGACGTGAGGACATTTTAGAAGAACGATATGAAATAAAATTCTGTTTTAAATTTGGAAAAAATGTCACAGGAATGTATGAAATACTTCAGACTGCTTTTGGACCATCTTGCATGAATCGAGCATCAGTTTTGTGGTGGCATAAGGGATTCAAAGAAGGCAGGGAGTCTGTGAGGGATGATGAGAGGTTTGGACGGAGTAAGAAAGTCAGAACACCAGAGTTGATTGGCCAAATAAAGAATTTAATGGTTAAGGACCGTCGTGTGTCTATAGAAACAATAAGTGCACATTTTGATGTCAGTGTGGAACTGTACACAAAATTATTTGCAAGGAACTGAAAATGCAGAAGATTTGCGCAAATTCACCAATCCACAAAATTGTGATATTAAGAAATTGTTAACTCCATAAATGCATCACTAAAATAATGTTTCTTTACTTGTATATTATCCTTGTGGTGAATATAGAAATAAAACAATCTGTTGAATTAAAAGACAAAAGTTTCATTCTGACAATTAATAACAACTTTATTGATTATTTTCGTTAGTTTGACTTGTATGATAAGAGTTAGTATTGGAAAGAGTTCCTGTGTAGAGACATAGATGAAAGATTAGACAGACCTGTTGAAAGAAAAATTTCATGGATGTGTGTTGATGATTAGTAGTAAGAGCGTGCGTCCATGTATAGACGGGGACAAAAATTTAGAGAATCCTGTGGAAGAAGGTGAGTTCACGTGTGTACCACATTGAAGTCCGTATTATATTTATATTTTTATATTTTTATATTATTATATTTTTATTGCTTTCATTTTATTATGATATTTTTATTGTTATAATTTTATTGTTATATTTTTATTGTTATAATTTCGTTAATATATTTGTATTGTTATTATTATTATTATTATTATTATTACTATTATTATTATTATTATTATTATTATTATTATTATTATTATCATAATTATAATATTTTTATTGTTATAATTTTATTATGATATTTTTATTGTTATAATTTTATTGTTATATTTTTATTGTTATAATTTCGTTAATATATTTGTATTGTTGTTATTATTATTATTATTATTATTATTACTATTATTATTATTATTACTATTATTATTATTATTATTATTATTATTATTATTATTATCATAATTATAATATTTTTATTGTTATAATTTTATTAATATATTTTTATTGTTATGATTTTATTAATATATTTTTATTGTTATAATTTATTAATATATTGTTAATTTTGTAATTTTAGTTTTATATTTTTATAATTATACATTTTTATTATATTTTTATTGTTTTTATTTAATTTTTATATTATTATTCGTATCATTATTTTTATTAAATTTTTGGTTATAATTGATTAATATATTTTAATTGTTATAATTTTATTATTATATTTTTATTGTTATTTTTATTTCTATACTTAACAATGTAATACATTTTATTGTTATATTTTTTATTTTTTATTATACTTTTTGTTATACTTATGATTATATTTTTATTGTGATACTTTTTATTTTTTATGCTAGCAGATGTATCCGGCGTTGCCCGGTATTAAACGTAATGTTAAATTACTTTAAAAAAATGAAGTAAAAAAACAAAAACAAAAAAAAACAGAAAGAAACTGAGACATATGCATGCGAGTATCATGTTTTTTTTTCTAAACATTTCACTTCTTGTAAGTAAAATAAATACTCAAGCTGAGATCGAAACCAAACATAAAGACGGTGAGTCAAATACGATAACCATAAGGCCAGTTTGCCACAATCCTTAAAAAGTTTTTTCAAATCTACTTATTCTTAACAATTTGCACATGCGCAGTCGTGAAACCGTTGATAAACAGATAAAAATCCGATTACCTCCAAGTACCAATTTTTCAATTTTGACCCGTTTTTTTTTTTTCGGATGCAAACTGATTACAAAGTTTTCCACATCTCTGAATACCCTATTTCAAGTCTGTAGATCCAAAATTTGTTGAGTATATAGATTGAAAGTTGTCCTCTCACACACACACGCACACACTTTTATAGATATAGTAAAACCCCGGGATATGGTGACCCCAGGATACGATTTTTTTTCAGGTTTCAATGCGGAATACAATGTTTTTCTGACGCCTGGTTACAGTATTTGCTCCGCCTTACGGTGTTATTTATAATGTTATTTGATTATATATATATGTGTATTATAGCAATCAATCAATCAATCAATCAGGATTTTATCACTCAATGAGGAACCCCTCCCGAGTTATCTGCTGCTATGTGGGACCCATGTGCTGTATCAGGTCGTCCCTCCATCTGGTGTTTGATCTTCTCTTTGGCCTCTTATGTTCACGGGGTGTCCATTATATACTGTACTGTATTTTGTTACTAATTTGTAATGTATATCCCTACCGTAATTAATTGTTTGTTATGCTTTTTATCGTTATATTTTTTATTGTTACATTTTTTATTCTTATATTTTTAGTTTTATGATTCTTGTTATCTTTTTATTTTTATACTTTTTAATGTTTTTCTTTTATATGTTATACTTTTTTTAATTGTAATACGTTTTTATTACTTGTTGATGTTAGTTATATGATATTGTTAATCGGTATAGTTATGTTTTAGCATCGGTATTTTTCTTTATTATACTCTTGACATGTGCTACTGCCAGTTGTGAGCCTCAGGAGGAATCAAACAAGTCCACTGAGACTACATCACACCACTGCATGGAGCCACCCTTTCTCAGTAAAGATAGACGTTTACGACTTTATTTTAAGAACAATGAACGGAAAATGTAGTTATTGTCGACTTTGGAAGATTGGAAGAATTTTCTAAACGTACAATTCTAGTGTTTGTTATGGACACAAAAAACTACCAAACTTATTATCTATAATATAAATCTCAGCTGTCTGTTTAAATGTATGTATGTATGTATATATGAATGAACCCTTTTTCATGTATGTATGGGCGAATGAACCCTTTTTTGGGGTCTACGGCCAACTAGCACCGTGTGTGTTTGTCTGTATGTATGTATGTGTTGGGGTGGAGAGGGCTCCCGTAAGCTGTGGTAAAGGCAACCTTTCTAGGAGAAGCAAATCTCTAATTTAAAAAACCATAAAGCGGGAGACCAGTACCCGCATTAACTTGTTGCTGGCTATCTTGCTCTTGCTTCTTGCTGGATCTCAACATTTTGAACCGAGAAAGAGACTTAGCTGTCATACAAAACTAAGACTCTGTAACATCATCTGTGTATAGATACTCCCTCAGGCATTTGTCTATAACAATGGTCCTGTGGCGATGGAAAAGTTGTGACGTGTGGAGGCTTGAAATGCTGGAAGATCTCAATGACCATCTTCAGTGTCATGCCTGCTTGAGCGTATGATTTCATCGGTAGGGCTAAAAAAAAAGAAAAAATTTTTGGGCTCATAGACTGTCTGAGGGAGTGGCACTCGTCTGAAAAGACGTTGCAAGCATCATGTATGTATGCATGTATGTATGTATGCATGTATGTATATATGTATGCCTAAAACTTTCGACAGAGGTGACAGATTTTCACGAGATCGGTATGGTTTTTGAAGATCTATGTCTCGGACGACAAATATAAAAAAAATTGGCTAAAAACATTAATTTCTTCACCCTCAACTGAGCAGTTTTCTACAAGGAGGGGTTGATTTTTTGCGAGCCATTTTTGCAAGTCATCGTATTGGTTGGATTGACTTTACCTACTTTAACGTTCTGAACTTCCTGTCACGTCATAGAGTAGCAGTAAGACGTCAGATTTTATTTCACTTTCTTTTCTGCGTTCACGTCACTGGTTCGAGCCTGCTTGCCTACTACCACTTTTTTTTTTTTTTTGCTGGACACACACCTCCAAACATCCGGGCAACACCGGACACCCAGGCTAGTATCTACTAAAGGCTAAATCACCAAGTCCATTGCGGCAAGACGTATTAAACTGGAGAGAAATATAAAATGCAATGACTTTACAACGCGTAAAACGCACTATTCAAATATTAAAAGGATTGTGTTTTTCCCAAAAAGGAAATCATCAAAAAAGATTATGTATTAAGAATGTAATGCATTGTTGAATAACCGGTGCACACGTTTGCTAATATTGATTTAACATAATTTAATGTGTGCAATTACAAATTGCCTTGCCGTGTGTGAAGCAGAGTGTGGTCTGCAGTGATCGGACACCAGGAAAAGATTTGACAGGTGAGGTCAGAAGGGTCAAGGGACCAAGGCTCAGATCAATATGTGGAGAACAGACCACGGATGTGACGTCACGTGGCATGAAAACGAGAGGGAATGGTTAGAAACCAAATTTGGGATATTGAGAGAAACGGTCACTGACAAAATTTATTAACAATGACAAACAATTGAAGGTCGCACGCGGCCATAGCCGTTGTCTGTTCGCTTATCTGCGAGTGTCTATATCTATCTATCTATCTATCTATCTATCTATCTATCTATCTATCTATCTATCTAGAGTTACTTACTCTGTCCCAAACTCCAAACTCTGTCTTATTTTTATTCAATGAAGTTATGTGAACAACGAGTTCTAACGAGAGAAGTATTTAGACAAAGCATGAAACCTCATGTTTTTTTTTTTACACAGGAATCACCACTTATCAAGGCCCGGAGGCCACTCGAGGATAAGGGTTAATGGGTATACATTAGTCAATGGGATTATAGCGTTGTAAACATAAGTAGTGGGAATTTTGTAAATTGGATTACTTAGGGGGACGGTTCATCAAGAACTTGTTTATGTTGGACTTGAAGACAACCATATTGTAGTCAGCTGGAAAGCAGGAAAACGGAAGACAGTTTCACAGATGTGCAGTTCTAAGAAAGAAGCTTTGTTCATGGAATCTACATTTAGGTTTAAGCACAGATAAAGAGTGTGGGAAATTATTGATAGTGGTTTTGACTAGACGAGTGTTTTTTGTGAAAAGTTTGGCGAGGGGGGGGGGCGTAGATTTAAACCCAGATGAGCACTTGCCATGAAAATAACGATAAAGCAGAGACAGGCTCGCAACATCTCTTCTGTGGGGAAAAGGTTGCTGGGATACCGAGTGTGTCTGTCTGTCTGTCTGTCTGTCTGTCTGTCAAATAGTAAATTTATAGTTAATATTTCTGTTTCTTTCCTACATAATTATGTGTAAATAGTACTTGGGACTATTTAATTGTTTTCTCTCAATAAACCATTATTTCTAAACTCTGTGTTCTTCTTTTAATTTGCCTTTCTGTAACTCAACAAAATTATACGAATGACAGATCAACCAGAAACGACACGGAATCCGAGGGAACACAATGGTGGGAAGAAGCTATCAAGAAGAAGAAGATTCAAAAAGCGAAGGAACCACAGTCTGTTTTTGGCAAATAAATGGATGGTTAAATAGAATTAAAGAAAGAAACAAGAGACACTGCAATAATATGCGACACAGGGGGATGATATTGTTGGTATTCAAAGTTTCTGGCATTGTGCCCGGTGAATACCTTTGTTCTTTTTTTTATTTGGAGACTTCATCAATACAACAGATCTTTGAAATCCTACTAAACAAGAAAACATTTAACAAAATTCTATACTATTTAGTAGATGGGGAGAGGGCAAAATTTTAAGCTAAGTAGATAGTAATATAAATGATTACACCATCACTAACCCTAAATTCGAGGGGGAGCTTGCCAGTCGGATTTAGGTTTTATGCTAAGATAAATCATAGACTATGTTTATTTTACTAATGTTAAGGAATGAGTCACTCACTATAAACAATATAGGGGCAATCAGCAATGTTGAATTTCGTTTTAAAATAAAACAAAGCTTTCAACGAAATTTGGAAAAACAAAATTGAAAACAGTTTCAGAATATTTAAAGTGTACTGGTCAGTAACAAATTTTATTTTCATGCGTTTGGTACAGTCATTTGCTATGTATATAATTTTATGGAAATATATGGTAAATAAGCCACACAGAGGCATTCAAGTTTCATTCCCGTAGGATATTATCAAGCTAAATGCTGTTGTATATATATATATATATATATATATATATATATATATATATATATATACTAGTCTATTCGTTGGCCCTTAAAGGGTAAGATAAAAATGTTTAAAATAAAAAGTGATTTTGAGATTATATAGTCGTTTATTGTCTTGAAAAAAAAAACATTTTTTTTTAAGTGATGAGTGAAAAAAATAAAACTTAGGAAGCCTCCAGAGCACTACTGCAAGCACTAATTAAAATTAAGGAGGCCCTACTAAAAGCACTACTAAAACCAAGTTTCTACCCTCCCTTCTTGAAGAGAAAATATTTTAAAAGTAAGGCCTGAAAAACATTTCAGAATCCACAGGAACGCTACTAAAAGCAGTAAATATGGTTATAAATATGATTATAGTTATATATTGTATATTTATATTTAAATCAGTTTTTTTTTAACTCAACGATGTTAAATTATATTTATTTGTAAGGAAAACACGTTAAAATAAGTTAAAACAAAAAATGTTGTTGACCTTGCATATGCTTTGAATAGCAGCAGTAGCTTTTAATATCCGTCTTTAGACAGGACGGCCATGAAATAAGTAAGTAAACGAATTTCTTTTAAATCAGAAGTCAGAAACCGGATGGACGGTTTAAACGCCCAAGCAAACAAGCAAGCTGATCTTACGAATTAAATTAGTCTGTATTTCAACAATAATGTGTTGAATGTGTTCAAAGTGGTCTATTGTATCTAGTTTATCAGCGTAGACATGGGACTTTACATATCTCCAGAGAAAATAATCTAATGTGTTAAATAGTACAAACAAGGTGTCCAGTTGACAGGCTCTTTACGTGAAATTATTTGTCCATCAGATGCTCCTCTCAGTAAATTAATTGTATCGCGCGCTGTGTGGCATGTGGCTCCATTCTGCTGCATCCACATACAAATTGTTAAGCTAAGCTGACCTGAATATAATCGATAGTTGCCAAATCTTTTCATGCATTATAAAATGTTTTTATCATTAAATAGATAATATTATTAGTTACCTTGTTTAATCTTTTCAGACCTTTCACATTTAAGCTTCAGGGAGGACGCAGTTTGGGTAAAAGACACCCTACAGTGAAGGTAAATAAAGAAAATAGAGTTTTCAATTCCAAGTTTGCCGCCCTTATATATATACATATATATATATATATATATATATATATATATATATATATATATATATATATATAATATATTAGACATTAAGAGGAGATTATAGATAGATATATAAATTCCCGTTCACATACACCTTTCAAGATAAAGCTAGAACCCAGAACTAGATAGACTTTGGGTCTGGCGTTGTCCGTTTTCGATGCAATTGCTCGATTCTATCTAGTTCTGGGTTCTAGCTTTATCTTGAAAGGTGTATGTGAACGGGAATTTATATATCTATATATATAATATATATATTCGATTTCTCAGTTGTTAACTATATTATAGGATTACTAATATTCTAATGCTTTTTCTGTGCACATGGGAAAAAAGAAATGTCAAACTAACAACGCTGAGAATATATTCATGAAGCCTTAACTCAAACTTAGCTTTAAAACCTCCCTTATTTGAAATCGATACCGATAAATGACCACCTTTCAAACATGCGCTGTTTTTGTTTCGCAGTTTTTCAGCGAATATCTTTTATATTACCGAAATTGTAAATAGGAATTTTCTTCATTTTTTTTTATTACCCTTTTTTTATTCTCGCCTTCATTTTATTTTTATTTTTTTTATCTTCTTCTTTATTTTTATTGCTTTAATTTCTCTTCACCGCACACACCGCGCCTTCTCTGAAGCTTGAATACGAAAGGTCTAAAAAATTTGACAAGGTAAGTAACAATATTACCTTTTTAATGAGAAAGACATTTTATAATACATGAAAAGATAAATACGCTAACTATATATATATATATATATATATATATATATATATATATATATATATATATATATAATTAAAAGGAGATTAGAACAATAGTCTAAAGAGCAGAGTGTATTTTGATGTAATAGTAAAATTACTAGTTTAATTAAAATACAGGGAAAGAAAAAGTGCTCGTTGTAATTTAGATATATAATAAGCTCGATAGGTAAATATCCTAGAGCTAATTTAATATTTAGTAATGTGATTGATAATTTAAAAATCAAATTATAATTAAATAAAAAATCCGTTTCATAAGAAGGAACAACAACAAAATCGATAATTTGTACGATCGTTTCGGAAAACAATGTTTTTATTGTGGTAGACATCAAGTTACGGACAATAATTTTTACATATAGTGTTTTTAACAAACAAAGTTTCCCCATCAGCAAAATATTGGGAAGGGTTTTTATTATATGTAAAAGACACCATAAATAAACCTAGCATTAAAGTAAGGCAGATGTATCTGGAAAAAAATGAAAATAAAGGTATGGATTTAACTTGATAAGAAAATATTGTACTTAAACCAAATTTAGATTTATAATTTTACTCTATTTTATTTCTATCTTTAACCCATATTAATTTTCTTATCAAGTTAAATCCATACCTTTATTTTAATTTTTTCCAGATACATCTGCCTTACTTTTAATGCTAGGTTTATTTATGGTGTCTTTTACATTTAATAAAAACCCTTTCCAATATTTGCTGATGAGGAAACTTTGTTTGTTAAAAACACTATATGTAAAAATTATTGTCCGTAACTTGATGTCTACCACAATAAAAACATTGTTTTCCGAAACAATCGTACAAATTATTGATTTTGTTGTTGTTCCTTCGTGTGAAACGGATTTTTAATTTAATTATAATTTGATTTTTAAATTATCAATCACATTACTATATATATATATATATATATATATATATATATATATATATATATATATATATATAGCACTGATGAGTTGTGATACAACGAAATAGGACTGCATGTCGATGACTACAAATATATATATATATATATATATATATATATATATATATATATATATATATATATATATACTAGTGGGCGGCGGGAAGGGCGGTTTAGCAAAAAAAAAAAGAAAAAAAAAACACCCACAAACTCACTTTTAACTAAATAAGTAAAAACAAAAAAAAAAAAATCTCGAAACTTTATTTTCATAAAAACAATAAAAAAAAGTCATGTTCATTCTATTTTTTTTCTTTGAGAAACAAATATATTTCTGACTCACAAATGCAGCAGAGGCTCATATTATTTTTACTTTCTATGGTTTTGATATACCCGCGTTTTTATTGGTTACAAAATGGGTGACTGATTTACCAAAACGTTGTAACTAAAAAGTGAGCACCCCTTTCAAGTGTCGAAATAAGGATTTTTTTTTCATAATCTAGTTAATTAGTGTCCAATCAAGAATAATCCAGTGAAAAAATTTCAAAAAACCTATCAGTATAAAAATTACGCATGGGGGTGATTGTACAACTCCGCCTTAATTTTTATTTTAATTACTGGGCAATATTATATAAAAATTATGTTACGTCGAAAGTTTCACATTCTTGCGAGCAAGGAAATTATTAAAATCTTGCATATAAAAATTATGCGAAATTTTTGCTATTATAATTTTTTTTTGTAAAAATATTAAATAAACAATGCTTAATTCAATGATAATATCGGTAATTCGTGAAATTCATTTTTCGTCGAGTTATATCGAAGTCATTAATACGGATTTTAGGAGCTTTTTTCGTAATGTTTCTGTAAAAAATTATTTTTTTTTTTTATTGTTACAAATTACGATGCTTTATTTATATAAAAAAAAGCAAAACTAAATTCTTGCGTTTTTATTTACTACTGAAAACCATAACTTTAGTAAAGGTATTTTTGTTTAAACAAAATAATACATGTTCACTAAGATTTAAATAACAAATAATTCCGCGATCATTATTTGATAAATACTGAAAATTTAATTACAATTGGTTAATTTCCTGATTTTTGGTGAATTTTAAGTAAAGCGAGGGGTCAAAATGTTTATACATTTGAATGTTTATACATTTTGAGCGTCGGCATTCATTTTGCCCGTAAGAAAGCGACCACATGTGGTTAATTTAAATTAAATTTCAATCACATGGTTACATTATAAATAATCACGTGATTAAATCCATTTAAAATTTACCGATTAGAATCTGATATTTAAAAAAATTATTTCATACAAAATGATAAAAATTTGTTTACAATAAGCGAGACCACGGAAGTAATGTCACATGACGGCAGGCGGTCATAAATAAATATGTCACCAAATGAAAAAATGGCAACATCGGAACAAAGAACACCACTTACTTATTAAAGAAAAATTAAGTATAATGTTATAATTAAAAAGAGATATATAAAAACACGCATGGGTACAGTAAACATATTATACCAAAATGTCGAAGCAATCGGTTGTGGTTATTTAGACTACTAATAACGAACGAACCAAGAATTAAATTTATATATATATATATATATATATATATATATATATATATATATATATATATAAAGCTGAATGTGTGTGTGTGTGTGTGTGTGTGTGTGGTATACGGCCCCAGCTACCGTTCTCTGACCCCCCTTCGGTCTAAGGATGGGCTCACGCTGCTGAAAGGAAAGGGGGAAATAACAAATAGATGGAAAGAGCATTACGAGGATCTTCTGAACAGGGACACCACTCCAGAGATGGAGGCCCTTGAAAAACTCCCTCAACAGCCCATAATTGAGAGCATAGGAGAACCATCCAGTCTGGAAGAGGTGTGGGATGCAATTAGGAAGATGAAAAACAACAAGGCGGCTGGTTCTGACGGCATCCCAGCAGAAGTCCTGAAGAAAGGCGGGCCTGATCTTCTCAGACACATCCATGCCCTGCTTCTCAAAATATGGGAACAAGAGAAAATCCCTGCACAACTTAGAGATGCCCTAGTTGTCTCCATCTTTAAGAAGGGAGACAAGGCAAACTGTGGGAACTACCGGGGCATTTCTCTCCTCTCTACCACAGGGAAAGCCCTAGCTCGGGTTTTGGCCAACAGGCTTACACCCCTTGCAGAAACCATCCTTCCCGAGTCCCAAAGTGGCTTTCGACCAAGTAGAGGCACGATGGACATGATCATGATCTTCACTGCTCGTCAACTCCAAGAAAAGTGCAGGGAGCAAAATTTACCATTATGCATGGCTTTTATAGACCTTACCTTTGACTCGGTGAATCGTCAAGCCCTTTGGCTGGTTCTTGCAAGGTTTGAATGCCCAGAGAGGTACATTCAGGTACTGAGACTGCTACATGACAATATGTAAGCTACAGTCCTCAGTAGTAGTGGAAATGAAACAGAGCCCTTCAGGGTTGACACGGGAGTGAAACAGGGATGTGTCATTGCCCCAACCCTGTTCTCCATCTTCATTACTGCTATCCTCTATCTCACGGACAAACATCTTCCCTGTAGAGTTCGGATTATGTACAGAACTGACGGGCGACTTTTTAACATCAACAGATTTAGGGCCAAAGGTCGAACGAACACCATATCCATTATGGAGCTACAGTATGCAGACGATAACGCCCTTGTAGCCCTCTCAGAAGAGGACCTACAATGTACACTGGTTGCCTTCACGAGGGCGTACAAACAGCTAGGACTAACAATTAATATAAAAAAAAACTCAAATCCGCCATCAATCACCACCAAACAGTACTCCAGTCTCACCCCCAAACATCTCCATCGACAACGCTAGACTGGAAAATGTGGATCACTTCCCATACCTAGGCAGCATCCTATCATCAAAAGCCAACATAGATGATGAAATACAACACCGTCTCAGCTGTGCCAGTGGGGCTTTCTCAAGGCTAAGGAAGAGAGTATTTGAGAACCGTGACCTTCTGGCAAAGACCAAAATCATGGTATACAAAGCTGTTTTGCTGCCCACTCTTCTCTATGGATCGGAGACCTGGACCACATACAGGAGGCACGTAAAAACCCTGGAGATGTACCACCAAAGATGCCTCCGAAAAATCCTCAGAATCAGTTGGAAGGACCGACGCACCAACACCAGCGTCCTGAGTGAGGCTGACATTCCTACTATCACCGCTACTGTTGCTCAACGCCAGCTCAGATAGACTGGTCATGTTGTCCGAATGCCGGATCTCCGCCTCCCAAAACAGATTTTCTACTCTTAGCTTGTTGAGGGAAAGCGTGCCCAGGGTGGCCAAAAGATGAGGTATAAGGACAACATCAAAGTAAATCTAAAGCGGTTTCACATGGACCTTGAGACATGGGAGGACGTGGCTGGGAGCAGGTTGGCATGGAGGAGTGCTGTCCACGAAGGTGCTGCGCTTTATAGCAGTGACCTAAATGAAGCTGCTGAGGATAAACGCAAGCACAGAAAGGACAGATTATCAACCAGACACACCCAACCCCACCCCACCACCACTACCTTTATCTGCCCAAATTGCACAAGAAAAATTGGGTCTAGGATTGGGCTCTATGCTCACCTGAGAACCCACAGAAGCCACAATGGAGGGCAGTCTTACTCGGACACAAGTGACCGCCGATGATGATGATGATGATGATGATGATGATGATGATGGTGTGTGTGTGTGTGTGTGCGTGTGTGTCTGGTCACGAATAGGCTCCTATACGGTTGACTATTTTAAAAAACTGATTACATATAATGATAGAAGATGTATCGAGACACAGGAATGGGTATGTTTGATCTGGCAGAACGGTGGTTCATTAAAATTGTGGGGTCTGCGTTCACGCCTGGTCCACAAAGTATGGAAATAAAAAATTAAAAAAACGTTTACAAGTGTTTTTTATATAGATGTACATAAGAATACTTTGATAAGTATGTTTTAACCTAAATAGGGATGGTATAATAAAATTGTGGTGTTTGCATTCGTGTCTGGCCTTCATAGAATGGAAATAGGCACAAACTTTAATAAAGACTTTTCATATCTATCTGCGTAAGTATACTTTGATAATTATGTTTCAGTTTGAAGAAATATGGTATAATAAAATTATGGGGTGTTCGTTCGCACCTGACCTCCATAGAATGCAAACATGTCACAAAGTTAAACAAGGTTTTTTAATATAGATCCACAGAATATTGTGATAAGTGTTTCAGTGTGAACAAGTATGGTGTAATAAATTATGGGGTTTATCTATTTTATTTTTACTTTCATCATATTTTGCTTAGGTTTTGATTCCTTTTCATAACCTATCATACTTTCATAAATAAGAGTCCATTTTCTGTACGCTGTTTTTGAACCCAGTCAACGGCGGGTACTTTTGCTAGTATATATATATATATATATATATATATATAATTTGTTAATTGAATATTTTATACCCCACAAACTGGGTTCGTATTTTAAAATCTGTCCGGTTTGATTACACAACTGATCGGCCGACCGTAGAGATCGAATCGTAAACCGTGGAATTGAAACTTCACCATATCCATGCGCCATACAATCAGCTGCATCTATGAGAAGTGTAACTACTGCATTAATCAGTACTATTAAGTTGCCTGTAAAAAATTATAAAAGGAGGAAACCTATATGTGTGTGTAGTGTGTGTGTGTGTGTGTGTGTGTGTGTGTAGTGTGTGTGTGTGTGTGTGTGTGGGTGTGTGAGAGAGAGAGAGACAGACAGACAGAGATAGAGAGAGAGGGGGAGAGATAAGGAAAGAGAGAAGGGCCAAGATTGTATCATACTATGATTCAATGTCAATTTATGGAGCAAAGAAAAGCTAACGCGTGTTTCTAGGAAAATTAAAAGCATAAATGAACAAATTTTGGTAGCAAACAAAAACTCCTTTCGTCATCAAGAATTCTTTTGCGAAAGAAAAACCGTACCACCGAATCAATATATATATATATATATATATATATATATATATATATATTGATATATATATATATTGATATATATATATATATATATATATATGTGTGTGTGTGTGTGTGTGTGTGTGTGTGTTACACAATATCTGATATTTCCCCAAACCTTTAGCCTTGATGGAGGGAGACAAAACTTGCTGCTACGGTTTCAAATAACAGCAAGGGTAAGCTTGACTCCAAATATTTCTCATACGTTATATCTCTCCGTTTTGGCTTTCATACATAAAGTAAATTACACAGTGTATAAGAATTATTTTATACTAGAGATATTCATAATTGTACTCCTTTTCCAAAAGAGAGGAGATATAACAGATGAGGAATGTTTGAAATCAAGACTCCCCTTGCTGTTATTTCAGATCATTTGAAACCATAGCAGCAAGTTTTTGTCTCCCTTCCATCAAAGCCAAAGGTTTTGGGGATATATATATATATATATATATATATATATATATATATATATATATATATATATATATATATATATATATATATAATTATTTTTTTACTATAATAATTATTAAATACCTACAGACACTAGTGTTTCATCCTTTCGGGAATCTTCAGTGCAGGGTGTCACGATTAATACCAGTCGAACGATTCGAACCCCGCATCATGAGACATCTGTGGCTCGGTTTAGCGAAGACCTAATTCATTCGGCTACCATTAACCGCGTGAAATAATGTCGAATTTAAACATTTTAATTTTAAATGTTCATTTACGTCAGTCAGAGGGTGATCTAATCGTTATACGATGATCTATGCACAAGAGCTAAGTTGACCGACTTTTAATTCAACTGAAACGATAAGAAACGAATTTCTTAAAGGGGCTGTCATAATTAATTTTTTACTATAATAATTATTAAATACCTACAGACACTAGTGTCTCATCTTTTCGGGAATCTTCAGTGCAGGGTGTCACGATTAATACCAGTCGAACGATATATATATATATATATATATATATATATATATATATATATATATATATAAAGTGAAAATATCTGTTTATGTGTGTGTGCCTGTAAAAAATTATAAAAGGAGGAAACCTATATGTGTGTGCAGTGTGTGTGTGTGTGTGTGTGTGTGTAGTGTGTGTGTGTGTGTGTGTGTGTGTGGGTGTGTGAGATATATATATATATATATATATATATATCGTTCGACTGGTTTATTTCCCTACCAAATTACTCTGTCAATTTTTGGTCTACAGACTCGAAATTTGAGATAAGGCGTATTGAGATTTGGGAAAATCTTTTTGATCGGTTTTCGGCCAGAAATTTGGCTGTCAAGGGGCCAAAGTTCAACGATGTGACCTTTGAAAATTCTACCAAACTCCTCCGTCAATTTTCGGTCTAAACACTTGAAATTTTAAATGTAGGTTACTTGGATACGTGTCAAACCTTTTAATTGAATTTGAGCCCAAAACAAGAAATGTTAAGGGGTTCAAATTGGGGTTAAAGTTTTAAAAAATTTGTCCTCTGCAGTCTCTACCAATTTCTGGACTAATCATTTGAAATTCTACGTAAAGTGTATTCAGAGATAAAGCAAAGTTTTTATTCGGCTTGGATCGAAAATTTAAGCTGCCAACGGGTCAAAATTCAAAAAGAATTGATCTTTGCGTTCTCTAGCAAACTACTCAGCCAATTTTTTATTAAAATATCTTTGTACTCCTCACCTGGTCGCCACCACATATACTTTAGGTCATCAGAACTAAATAAATTAAATTTCGTCTCATCAGAATACAGGACATGGTTCCAGTAATCTATGGGCTTTGTTGACATGTCTTCAGCAAACTGTTTGCGGACTTTCTTGTGTATTACCTTCAGAAGAGGCTTCCACCTGGGCTGACAACCATGCACATCAATTTGAGGAGTACAAAGAAAAGTCAAGCATGGTAATGAGAATGCCATCGTCTGGCGCTGCATGAGTGCTGCAGGTATTGGAGAATTACATTTCATTGAGGGAAACATGAACTCCAACATGTACTGTCAAATACTGCAGCAGAGCATAATCTCCTCCCTCCAGAAACTGAATCGCAGAACAGTGTTCCAGCATGACAATGACGCAAAACACACATCTAAGAAGCCCAGTGCTTTATTGAAGAGGCTGAGGGTAAAGGTGATGGACTGGCCAAGCATGTCTCCAGACTTGAACCCAATAGAACATCTTTGAGGCATCCTGAAGCAGAAGGTGGAGGTGTGCAAAGTCTCAAATATCCGCGAATTCCGCAACTTCGTAATTGAAGAGTTGAAGAGCATTCCAGTGGCTATATGTGAAGCTCTGGTAAACTCCATGCCCAGGAGAGTAAAGGCAGTTTTGGATAATGATGGTGGCCACACAAAATATTGAGAGTTGACATATTGTATGTACTCACTTTTTTTGATAGGGATGTAGATTTTACTGGCTATATTTTGAGATATTTTAATGGCTATATTTTGATATATTTTACTGGCTATATTTTGAGATATTTTAATGGCTATATTTTGATATATTTTAATGGCTATATTTTGAGATATTTTAATGGCTATATTTTGAGATATTTTAATGGCTATATTTTGATATATTTTAATGGCTATATTTTGAGATATTTTAATGGCTATATTTTGAGATATTTTAATGGCTATATTTTGAGATATTTTACTGGCTATATTTTGAGATATTTTAATGGCTATATTTTGAGATATTTTAATGGCTATATTTTGAGATATTTTAACGGGAAAATATATTAATTCTGTTATATATGCTGCAGACAGAATACTTTTCATTGTACGAAAAAAATCATTTTTTTTTTTTCAGTATTGTCCCATGAAGAGATATACTTAAATATTTGAAGACATGTGAGGGGTGTACTCACTTTTGTGTACATTTACTGTTTTATTTATATAGATTAAAAAGTATGGTTTCAAATGTTTCCGGCTGAATCGCGCAATGAATGAATCCAGTAATACAAAACAAGAGATAAAAACAAAGAAGGAATGCAATAAAATTCCATAAGAAGCTATGAAAAATAATACTAAAAAATGGGACAAAGGAAGAATGTTGTATATGTTTTAAAAGAAAATCTTTTGTATATATTTATGCCCCCCCCGCACAATTTCTTGGCACAGTATCAGACATGGTGGTTATTAGATACAAGCAGAGTTACCCGACGTCGTCCGGGTTAAAGTGTGGGATATTATTATATGCAACATCATATTAGGGCTAGTTTACTTTGACAACAACTTTGATGTTATCAGCCTTGCAGATGCGCTATAAGCTTTTTTTTTTTTTTTTTTACACAGTGATCACCACTTATCAAGGCCCGGAAGCCACTCAGGGATAAGGGTTATTGCAAGTACATTACGTTAGTGTGGAGATTTGATGAAGTGTTTACTTAAGGGGGCGGTTCATTAGGAATTTGTTAACGTTGGACTTGAACACATCCAAGTTGTCGTCCGGTGGGAAGCAGGCAGACGGAACAGAGTTCCACAGGCGTGCAGTTCTAAGAAAGAACCTTTTAAGGTGCTTTTACTAAGTTTCCAGACTATTCTCATATAGGCACTTCCATTGAAACTCTAGTCCCCTTCGAAGTAATCTCCTCAGGCTGTAATGCACGCGTTATACCGTTCCAACAACTTCTCATGGAAGTCTTCTTATGTGAGTGTGTCACAGCCTCTTTCATCTCCTAAATTGTTTCATAACGACAGCCTCTAAGGTTTCCCTTGAGCTTAGGGAATAACCAAAAAAGTCACAAGGAGCAAGGGCTAGATTATAGGAGGGTGAGGAACTCTCTTGATGCCCGTCTTAGTCAAATAGTCTGTGATCTTCTCTGAACACTCTTTGGACAAGCTTTGTGCAAATCTTTCACATCTTCAGCTCCTTGTGAATAATTGTATGTACAGTTTCTACACTAACATCAAACTGTGCACTTATTGTCTCTATAGGCACGTGACGGTCCTTACCCATGAAATTCTTTATTTGGCCAATCAACTCTTGTGTTCTGACTTCCTTACTCCTTCCACACATCTCATTATCTCTCACACACACCTTCCTTTTCAAACCATGCCACTCCCTGCCTACCAATATCATGTCACTCAAAACCTGATGCTCGATTCATGTAAGATGGTCCAAAAGCAGTCTGAAGCATTCCATACGTGCCTGCTGCATTTTTTCCAAGTTTAAAACAGAATTTATTGCATATCGTTCTTCTAAAGTGTCCTTACATCCAGATTGCATTTTTGAAATTCGCCAGCTGTGACAATCACGCTTTAGTAGGGTGTATTCCAATTCCTGCTGTGCGTGTTCATTTGAACCTGAAATCATAAAAATTGTTCAGTCATAAGATGTATATATGTATGCAATTTCCAAGAGTTTATAAAACAATTTAATTGCCTGAACAAAAAAATCTGCAACCTTATTGAAGGCAACTCGAACCTAAAATGCATGCTTGCAGTTTGCCGGGGAGAGTTACTTGGTTTGTCGAGTGGACGTTTCTTGAAGCTGTTGTTACGTCCTGAGGACGGCAACCAGCTTCCCGGGTGTTAAACACGATCAAACGATAGGCAAATTCCCTTTAAACTAAGGGTTGATACGATACAAACATGCGTTACCTCAAGAGTTCATGGTAGTTGATTTGACGGCGGCTACATCTACTAATGGGTCTAGTCTCCGGTCCTTTTAGTTGGCATCATCATGGACAGCATTTTATCGTTATTGTTGATAACAGGAACCGTTGTGCTGGAATTGATATATATATATATATATATATATATATATATATATATATATATATATATATATGAATAAAAAAGAATGCGAAAAGTATAAAAACTTATAACTTTTCTTTATTCGTTTTTAATTGGTGACGTGCAGGAATACAAAATAATAATATTATGAAAAAAAATTAAAAAACTTTTTTCATAAGTACATAATTTTCGACCGATCCTTCAGTCTTCATCGGTGTAGTGAAAGTATATATATATATATATATATATATATATATATATATATATATATATATATATATATATATATATACTAGTATGGGTGCCAGGCGTTGCCCGGCGTTGCCCGGGTGTTTGGAGGTGTATGCTGAGCAAAAAAAAAAAAAAAGAAGGTAATTTTTTTAAAATTTGACCCCTATTATGACCCCTTAACATTTATTGTTTTGGGCTTTAATCAAGTTATTAAGTTAGATCCATGTCCAAGGAATCTATATCTAAAATTTCAAGTGTTTAGACCCAAAATTCTCGGAGGAGTTTCGTAGAGTTCTCAAAGGTCAAATCGTTGAACTTTGACCGCTTAACAGCCAAATTTCTGACCGAAAACCAATCACATAGATGTTCCCATATCTCAGTACTCTGTAAATCAAATGTCGAGTCTGTAGACTAAAAATTGACAGAGTTATTGCGTAGGGAAATGTACACAGACACACAGACAGACACATAGACAGACACGTTCACTTGTATATATACACATACATACATACATACATACATATATATATATATATATATATATATATATATGTATATATATATAAGATTATTTTATTTTTAATAATTAAAAGGAGCAGATTGATTGTAGACCCACGTCAATCGTCGACCGGCGCAAAACTGCAATACGGACCCGTCTTATTCGGAATCCCAGCTCCAACTGTTTAAGTACAATTTCTCTTTCTTTAAAAGAGAGAAAAGGAGAGTCATAAGAAAGACAGAAGAACGAAAGAAAAGATGAGACAGAGATAAAGAAATGCAGATATGCATACATGCTAAGAAAACAAAGCGATTGAAATATTTTGTTTTTTAAATTCTGAGGACAGCAGCTAGGTTTCACCTTTTATTGTGCACCTTATTACATAAACAACCTGATCACATAAACAATCTCGGGTTAAATCGTTGAGTTGACAGGCCTGACATTTTAAATGTCTGCACTTCCCCACAAGGACGTGGCAAGTCTAACTCAAGATTCATTCTGCGAGAAGCCCCCAGCTCATTCTGCCACACCCCTATGTAACAAGATATCAGGCTGACAACTGTATCCACCCATCCATTCAGCGCGGCCGTAGCCGAGATTGAACTCAGTACAGTTTACAGTGTAATTCTAATCTTGTCGGTAGCTGAATACTGGATGCTTCGCCAGAGCTATCAAGGGTATTTTTATTGTGACGCCATCACTAGATGAGGTGCCTACCATGGCTTAAGAGAGTCCCATTTACCCTTGAGAGAAGGATAGACCGCGCCCGTTTCTCAGCCTGATATTTTACCTCGCGGTATATACAGCGCCTCACCTTCCCAAATGGTCACTCATTTGGTACTGACCAGGCTCAACGCTGCTTAACTTTGGTGATCTGGGGAGAACCGGTGTGTCAACGTGATTGTGCCGTATCGGTAACTGTATAATATCTTCCAAATTGTTTCAAATAACAAGCTCAATGCAGTTATGTTGCCGGCTTCAGAGCATGTACACAATGAACAAAGGAAAGAATCAGTCCATGATGATAATTTTTGTTTATTGGTTTATTTTTTTATTTCGATAAATACCAATGTTTTATCCTTTACCGTCTTACGCGCGTTTCGCAACCTATAACAAAGGAATTGTCTTTACTTTATTTAGCTGCTCCCAGCAACCTTCAAATATTAATAAAAAAGACACAGTATTCCAACATAAAAAAAAGAAGGAAAAGTGTTCAAGATAAGAAGGACGATAATTAAACAACATGAAAAACTCACTTTAAAGATAATAATCAGCCCCCCCTTGCCAGTTGCTTATTGGGAAGAATGCAAAAACCATTATATATATATATATATATATATATATATATATATATATATATATATATATATATATATATATATGTGTGTGTGTGTGTGTGTGTGTACATGTATATATATGTGCGTGTGCGTGTGTGTGTATTTTAATATATATGCATCTTCTTAATGTTAAAATTTACAGAAATAAAAATTAAAAATAAAATAATATGCCCATGTTACTTTTTGTGTTGCTTAGAATATATATTCCCAAATTCATAATAATCCGTTCATTAATTTAAGAGATTATCCCGTCCATAGAAAAATATAAATATAGACAGCTACCTACTTGTATATATATATATATATATATATATATATATATATATATATATATATATATATATATATATATATATTATTAAATGCAGTGGAGACACTTTGCTTTATGATTCTGTTTTTAAGTTTTCGATTTTTGTATAATCTTTTTTACATCAAAATTGAAAATATTAATGGAAGTTCCATAATTGTTACTGTCACGAGCGCTTTCGATTCGTCCACGAATCATCTTCAGGTGTTGAGGAAGTAAAATATGCATTAAACCGTGTTAGGTGATGATAAGTTGGAATATATAAAGTCGATGAGAAGTCCATTAAAATATAGGTTGATTAAAATTTCAAGTATCAAAATCAGTAAGTCCGTCCATTACGCGCGACGCAAGACATTTTAACACATTTCTGTTTTTCTCGCATGCAATATTATTTATATTGAGGTGATAAGTTCGAATGTATGACGCGTTAAGAATTTTCTAATTTTGTAATATTATTTTCATGTTGTATAATTTTTGTGTTGTCGACGAAGACCTTTCTAAGGTTGGAGTGAGGACAGTTGTGTTCTTCTATCAAATGCTGATATATTGCGCTAGTTTTGTTTAAATGCATGGTGATTCGCCGGTACAACGTTGTCGTTGTATGCCCAATGTATGTATTATTCATATATTTATTTTTCGAGTTACATTCTCCTAGAGAGCATTTCAATTCATACACCACATTGGTCTATTCCAACATTTTTATAGCTGGTGATGAATTGTTTCTAAGCACGAGGTTTTGTGTTCTTAACTTCTTGTAGTAAATAATAAATTTAATTTTAGAGTTGCTGTCAATAGGCGTCAAATATCTACGAACGATATTTTAATTGCGGTTTCTTCGATTCTGAAGTTAAGTGTCATTTGATTTTGGTTAAATATATTAATAGAGTTTGTATTACTGTGCTGGCTAATATTATTTTTAGGGTTTTCAAGTGATTGTAGCATTCGATTTATTTGTTCATTCGGAAAGTGATTGTTGATGAGTACAGGGGTCCGACAATATTTTTCGGACACTGAAAAAAGTACTTCAACGTGGTTATTAGTGCCAAAATCTTTTGAGATTGTTAGTACGTAGTTGAGGAGTGAAAATCCACTGCTGGTGTAATCATTTTTTTAGTTTGGCTTTGATAATTTTAGTTTTTTGTGATTCTTGCGAAAACTTGCGCAACACTATTTTTCGAACATGGCAAAAATCCTATTTTATTAAGACCTATGTTCATGTAGCTGTTACTGTATGCAAATTTTCTGCTTGTACCTCATTAGCTGTCATCATTAGAATCAATTATCTGTTCTAATCTACTGGCGAAACAATTAAGTTTAATGAGTTAAAAAAATGTATTCAAAAGAAGTCGTTTGTTTGGCGCGGAAGAAGTGGGAAGATTGTCTCAGCATCAGAAGGATCGCCATGGATTTGAAGCGGTCGAAATCAACGGTCGAATATATGCTAAAGGCAAACTCCGAGCGGAAAAACAGAGAGGACGGAAAAGATCAATTGGCAAGAAGACTGAAATGAGAATGAAGAGAACTGTGACAAGGAGAAATGTGAATTGGATGTAAACGTCCGAACATTACAAAGAACGTTGCATAGGATTGGTTTGAAGTATGCAAAGGCCAAGAAAAAATTCCACTAGCAAAGAAACACAAAGGAGCCAGACTGAAGAGTGCTAAAAGGTGGTTAACAAAGCATGTTGACTTTAAGAAGAAAAAATTCCACTAGCAAAGAAACACAAAGGAGCCAGACTGAAGAGTGCTAAAAGGTGGTTAACAAAGCATGTTGACTTTAAGAAGGTTATATTACTGATGAGAAGCGTTTCAAGTTTGATGGGCCTGATAAATGGTGTACTTGGTCGAGAAGGGGTTAGCCTGTTGTACTGAACAAACGACAGATGGGAGGAGGAGGCGGAGGAGGAGGAGGAGGAGCAGTTATGGTTTGGGGTATGATCTTTGCTAATGAAAATATATAGTTGGGGTGGCTGAAAGGACGACAGAATAGCGAAAGCTACAAACAGTTGCTGGATGAGAAAGCCCTACCAAGGATAAGAAAAGAGATGGGGAATGATTTCGTTCTACAGCAAGACAATTGCAACATCCATGTGTCAAAACTAATAAAAGAATGGATGACTAAAGTGAATATGACTACTTTGGAATGGCCTGCAAAAAGCCAAGATCTAAATTTTATGGAAAATATTTGGGAAATGCTTGCGCAACTATGATGGACTTGAAATAACGAAAGAGGCTAAACTCTGGGGACGAATAATAGATGCAAAAAAACAAACAAAAAAAAAAACAATTGATAGAAACACGTAGACGTGTTGTGCATATGTTTGATAAAAGTTATTGAAAAGAAAAGTGATATGACAGACTATTAACAGTTTTTCAGCGATGTCTGAAAAATAATGTCGCGTGTTTTGTAAAAAAATGATGAAAATTAAATATTTTTCCTTAGCTAATAGATTTTCTTTCATTTTTATTACAGGTATTGTCTTTATATGTTTCTTCTATTCTATTGAAGGAATTTCACCACTCTATGGTACTCGGAAAGTCGAATACTAAAGTGTCCGAAAAATATTGTCGAGCCCTTGTACATGTTTGTTTTTTTAATTCAATGAGTAGTGCATTTTTGTGGATGATATCATTTTAGCGCGATTTAATAAATTTTTAATTATGGCTATTTTGTACCTTTGTGAGCATTCACTCTTAAAGTTCAGGAGGCTGGAGTTCATGCTCGTTGTGTTTTTATATATACAGAGATGTTAAAAGTATTATTAAACGTATCAATATATATATATATATATATATATATATATATATATATATATATATATATGGGAAACCTCTATTCCCTATGTCAAAAAAACTCAACAAAATAAATCCATGTTTGCGCGGATTTCTCTACTGGTTTGAACTCAGTATTAAAAAACTACAATTACCCATTTCATAGGCCCGAGACCTGTTTTACTAAGCTAAACGGAAGTAAGATCTCTAAAGTCGATTTGCGTGACGCATACCTTCAAATTCCAGTCAAGGAAAATACCTAAAAGTTGCTTTGTATTAACATCCATGAGGAGTTGTTTAAATTTGAAAGGTTAACTTTCGGAGTCCCGTAATTTTTCAAGAAATTATGGATATTTATGTAAGCAGCCTTGATTTCACGATCTCATAGCCGGCTGATATTATCATAAGAAAACTATGGAGAACATGTCCACTCTCTCAAATACAGGATTTTGGTTTTTTAAATAAAAGAGAGAAAACGCGATTTCTTCACGCGAATACTTGGAAGAAATCATCAATAAAAACGGTAGAAGACCAGATTCTGAAAGGGCCACAGATATAAAGGATATGCCGGCTTCTCTAATTATTACAGAATTACAAAGCTTTAGGGTGTTAGTGAACTATTACCAGATATTTATTCCGAATACGCACGATCTTCGGGCTCCACTGAGCAAGATACTAAAACAGGTCAGTGTGGAAAGGAACATCTTAATGCCATTCGATAAAATAGAAAAAAACTTTGGTGTCAGATTTATTCCTCACTCCCTCAAAGTAGATATTATAGTAGCTAGCGATGCGAGTTCGTACGAGTCTGCATTTTATATAAACTGTCAGATGAAAGTAAAAATCTGGTTCACAAATCAAGAAAGAATCTCTTGCTATTATCTTTGCAGTTACAAAGTTCTTCTGATATTTACGCGGATGATTTTTTATAATTTAAATCGACCATAAATGTTTGTTGACCATTTTTAGTTGAATAAACTGCTGAGGTGGGGGCACCATTCTGCTGAATTGCAAGTTCAAGTTAGAGCATTTCCCTTCCAAGTTAATCGGACCTGCGGACGGATTTTCAAGGTTGGTTTCGATACAGAGTGAACCATTTGATAATTCAATAATTGCTTCCCATACTGAAATAAAAGCCAATACTAGAAGAGGCCTTCAGATCACACTGCATTAAATTAAAAATTAGTACTACAAAATAGAAAATCGCAAATAAAAGCAGCAATTAC
This sequence comes from Euprymna scolopes, assembly GCF_053919585.1. NCBI lineage: Eukaryota > Metazoa > Mollusca > Cephalopoda > Sepiida > Sepiolidae > Euprymna > Euprymna scolopes. Next base: position 57,780,590 of record NC_136518.1, read on the forward strand.
AGGGCAGTTTTTCTATGTGTTGATGACGTCCTCATATACAGTGAGAGGGTCATCATACCAAAAGCATTACAAAACAGGGTAATAAAAGATTTTTATATAGGTTACTCAGCTATAAACAGAATGAAGAGTCTCATGTGTAGTTATGTATACTGACCGAAGACGGTTAAAGACAGCAAAAACATTGTCGACTAGGCAAATGCACTCCCATTCAGTTTTACGCCATGATCCAAAACAGGCCAGAATTCATATAAATCTCGCAGGAACATTGGAGGTTTGGTATTACCTTATTGTGCTTAACAGCTACACAAAATGGCCAGAAGTGTTCAGATGTAAGAAACTCACTACAGAGGTAGTTATTAAGTTCCTCAATGAATTATTTGCCCGGTTTGGAGTTGTCGACTGTTTACTAAGTGACAACGGAACCCATAAACTTCATGGTGCTCTGTGAAACTTTCCAAGTTTAACATGCTAGAACTTCCCCAGTACCACCCGCGATCAAACGGGCAGGCAGAACGTTTCGTCGATATTTTGAAACGAGCACTCAAAAAAGCATGCAACACACTTATAGAAACAGCACTGCACCACTTAACCATAATACACCATCAGCAATATCCGCAGCAGAAGCTATGTTCCTGTGAAAAATAAGACTCGTATTTTAAAAACAGTTGTCAAAACAAAGAAAATTGAGAAGGATCCCTATTGTTCCTAAGAAACGCCATAATCCTTGGGAAAAAAATCAGCAAAAGACATTGAAGAAACAAACAAGACAGTAAAAGAAAAGACCAGATGGGAAAAGAAAAATGAGAAGAGAAACTGCTATGCAGACAATTCATAAGAATGATAAAAGATGAGACTAACAAAAACAGTTGGACGTGGTTGCAGAAAGGAAACTTAAACAGAGAAACTGAATCCCTAATAACAGCCAGACAGGATAACGTAATTAGAACAAACCACACAAAAGCAAAGATCGTCAAGACACAAAAACAACACGTCTTTCGGAGAACCGGGTACAATAGACAAAGAAATCAGAAATATGGTGCACGTCATTCAAGGTTCCGAATGCACAAAGAAAAGACACTTTAACAGAATAAGAAAGCATCTGTTGAATGATCTCAACTATGAACCTCATGGAGAAGAAGCCATTGATGATATGTGATACTTTTGATATCGAACCACCCCAAGTGCTCATGGACGTCATCGATTGGGAAAGAAAAGAAATTTCACAGATTTTTTAACTAAAGATAAAAAAAGAAGAAAAAGTATTAGTACCCCTCGCGGAGTAAAGCCTTGGGATGTTCATTCAAAATGGACCTTTTTAATCACTAGAAAAAAAAACGAGTTTATATACTCTCATAGGGAATTATTACATCTTAACATGACTAACTAACAGTTGGAAAATGCCTAAACCCGTTTTTCGATTATTTTTTATGACCTTAGGATCACACCAATATCAAAGATCTTTGATAAAGATGTGTTTCACAAGCTTTCTAGCTATGGGATATGTATAAATAATTTGATTATAAATGATGTGCAAAAATTTGAAACATAGTATCAATGCTGTCGTGCCTCAACGATACATTTTTTACCCAACCTTCTTTCTGATATTCATCAATGATTTCCCAAACCATATTCTAAGATCATTCATTGACATTTATGCAGATGACGCAAGCATATATGCAACACTTCCAAGGGCATTAACAAATATTTTTCTATTTACAAAGCGTTTCTGTTTGCCGCGCCTAATAGAAAATCAGCAGAAATAGTTGTCGTACATGTGTCGTATTTCAATTTGTCATACATAGCACAACCGGTTTCTTCTTTTTCATTTCCAGAAGAATAAATTGCTACAAAGAAAAAATATTGTTCATTACAATTTTAGGATCATTTGAATGGCGAGATTTTTCAACTATCTAAGGTATTGTTTTAGTCTTCGGACCCTTTTTTTCTCTTTATTGTTCAACTACTTTTGACGAGATTACTCGAGAAAATTACGGCCCATTTTGTCTCTTAACTGCTCAGCCCCCTTTTGGCAAGTTTGTACGAAACAATTCCGTTGACACCTGGCCCAAAGAGCTACAGGCATTATCCGTGCTCCGACTTAATCGGATATCAATATATTATGCGACAATTATGGCAATTTCCCCTTTTTATCATAATATAATTTGACCATACTTCGGCAGCTCTTCTATCCAATAAGAGCACTCTTTTTTCACTTATTACTTCTCTAATTGCTGCTATTTTCTAAGTTACTTTGTTCATAAACTGACCCATTAAGAAGCACAGTCACTAATTTCTGATGGCTAAGTTATGTTCCATACACGGGAAATTTGTTTCGTTGTTCGTTTGAAATAGGAGAGAATATATACTAGCAAAATACCCGGCGTCGCTCGGGATTGAATGCGATAGGTGGAAATATATATTAGCAGAATACCCTGCATCGCTCGGGATTGAATGAGGTAGGTGGAAATATATGGAAACAGAATACCAGGCATCGCCCGGGATTGAATAAATCAGGTGCAAATAAATACTAACAGAATACCCGGCATCGCCTTGGATTGAATGAGATAGGTACAAATACAGAATAGACGAAACGTCGCTCTGGATTGTATTAGATAGCTGCACATATACACTAGCAGAATACCCGGCGTTGCTCAAGATTGAATAAGATAGGTGAGAAAATATATTATCAATATCCCCGGTGTCGCCCGGGATTGAAGGAGATTGATGGAAATATATATTAGCAGAATTCTTGGTGTTGTCCGAGATTGAATGAGATAGGGGCAAATATATATTAGCAGAATACCCAGCGTAGCTCTGGATTAAATGAGGGTAGTAGAATATAAAGTTTGTACCGGAAGTGGCTTAAAGAATTTTCTATCTCAAAATTACTTTATTTGTGAAGTCGATTCCGGATATAGCTGAAACAGTTTACGATCTCAAAATTAGACATATATATATGAAAAATTAGACATATATATATATGAAAAATTAGACATATATATATGAAAAATTAGACATATATATATGAAAAATTACTGGCCAGTTTCTATAGGGGGTGATCTATATTTCTTTGAATTTTTTATGTTATCATCCGGGAATGATGTGATGGTTATAGTGATGGGTAGAAAGAAGCATGATTATGTTAATTTTAAACGTGCTCTTTTCTCGTTTGGGGGTTGGGTTGAAGAGAGTAATGCCCGTTTTGGGGTCACAAAGTATGTGAAATTGTTTCATATATGTATTTAAATTACTCGTCCGAGGGTAGGTAAAATATTATTTTGCTCGAAATAGCAAATGATACATAGACATTAAAAATTCCTTTATCCTAAGAATAACAAATATGTTCCAAATCAACTTCAATTTTCTCATTGTTTATACGGTCCTGAGCAACGCCAGGTAGCCCAGCTGGAAACATTTAGTATTCTCGGCCGAGAGTCGAACTTAAACATCTCGAATATCAATTTACAAGAATAAATTTGTTTATTTCCACATGTTTAATTCTATTTTCTTACATAGAACCTAACATGAATTATGTCCCCTATAATATATAACCGAGTCATAATACTAAAACTCCTGTGTTTAACATTGAAGATAATGTTCACAGTGACTAAGGTCCCCCAAAACAACTTTAGCAACTAAAAATATGACCGACAAAACAAGAGAAAACGAAACAGACAAGCGAAAGAAAACAACAAAAAAACGAACGATATTACTCACAGCATAGTGCAATTCTTTTTCTGTCAAGTTTTCCCTCTCAGGTTTGTTAGTTTTTTTCTTGCTTTCTCAAAGTTTTCGTCTCGGCTTGATCCGGTGTTAAGTCCTTCCCTTGTGACTTGATTCTTACATGATGACCGTTTTTGTCTCATATTGAACCTTTTTTGTGTGAAAATTCCTGGGCGAACGGCACCAAATAATCTTCTGTAAAGTTATAAACGTTTACACACGTGTTAACATGTAGACATTTGGGACTCAACGCGTTGTAGACTCCGTCGCAAAGAACAACGACAAGGAAAAAAACTTGACTCACTTTTTCTGTTGAAACAACGACATTTATTTCCGGGTACTATTCCGAATAAAATGTGATCGTGATCCTCGGTCTGTGCATATTTCTTCTTTTTATAATCTTTTTCCTTCCCTTGCCGTAACGTCACTTTGCATACGGCTCGGCATTTGCATACAGCTGTCATACACGCGTCCGAGCTCTGTTACAAACGGAAATATTCTGGGCTACATAATCACGTTTCTTTGAATGAAAACATGCTGCCTAAATATAGATGCATACGTAGAATTAGATGTTGACGAAGGTTACATGTTTGCCATCACGCCAGGAGTCGACAAAATGTAGGAATGAGAAGAAAAGAAATTTCATAGAAAGAGTTAGTAGTGGAAAGTGTTCATGCTTAGAGACGTAGATTAAAGATTAGACAGGCCTGTGTAAAAGTAGTAGTGTAAACGTGCGTCACGAAAGATTGAAGACAGTACTGTAGGATGAGAAAGTGAGAGAAGTTGGGGACAACAAGTCCGTTTTCGGCCAAGATCTATGAAGAATAGTGAGAGAGAAAGGGAGAGAGGGGGAAGATAGAGTGAGAGAGAGAGAGGGAGAGAGAGAGGGAGAGAGAGAGAGAGAGAGTGTGTGTATGTGTGTATGTATGTGTGTTGCCGGTTTAAGCTTTTATGAAGTCAGTCACGTGACTGAGAGCAAGTTTCTGATTAGACAATCAAGGAAAGAAATCTATCAAAAAATCTCCAGCCGCGAGAATTCGTTCCTTCAATTGCTTGTTGCAATTCCGTCTGCTACAAACATCATAGGTGAAAGTGAGCAATGTTTCCTTCTCGGTATTTAGGAAATGCTTCCCCGAAAAAATTGTGACTATTGTAAAGACACAAACAATAAAATAACAACATTTAAACGCGGAAGATATGTACACTCATTACCCCTTATCCTCGAGTGACCTCTGTATATTGTATGTACAGGGTGAGTCACGGAAAACGAATGTTTTTAGAAGGCTCCTTGCTTTCCTTGAGTAAGGGATAGAGAGTGAGGAAGGTAATGTTTAAACCTGCTTAAGATATAATCACAGAGCACTGTTTTCCTTTAAACCATCCGTTTCCCGTGACTCACCCTGTATAGGCGTAAAACACTGGTCACAATTAAATAGCTTTCTGTGAAATGAAAATATTTGTACTTGCAGAGACGAGAGTCTCATTATATTTCGTAACATATTCGGCACAAGTTTAGATAAAAAAGAAAAAATATATAAAAAATATCTAGACACTGGTTCCGGCAGACAAGTAAATATGAATCTAAAAACAGTTAATTTCATAACATAACCTTTACTTCAAACAATGAAACCTACACACCTTATGGAAAAAAAGAAGAGACCATTATATATATATATATATATATATATATATATATATATATATATATATATATATGTATATATATGTATATAAATGTGTGTGTGTCTGTGTGTGTGTCTGTGTGTATATATGTATATATATGTATATATATACATATATGCGTGTGTGTGTATGTATGTATGTATATACAAATAATCTAACCACCTACCTGCAGTTTTCAAACATTCCTAAGTCGATAGGCTAATTTCACACACACACACACACACACACACACACACACACACACATATGTAATGTATGAATATACATATATACATATATATATATATATATATATATATATATATATATATATATATATATATATATATATATATATATACACACCAATCAGGCAGTAGATAAGAAAAGTTTACGAGACAGAAGTTATGGAAACTTCAATTTAATATAACAAATAATAATATAATAGTTTATTAGTTGATGGTTTTTATATTTTATGGTAAAGATTTGCTTGTTTTAAGAAATTTAGAATGGTTTTAGGATTTTCTTTATCAAAGAGTTCTTTTAAACTTGTAGCCTTGTAGTCAAGTAAAAAGTGCTTCACTGTGTAAGGTTCGTGTCATGGTATACATATATACATATATATATATACACACCAATCAGGCAGTAGATAAGAAAAGTTTACGAGACAGAAGTTATGGAAACTTCAATTTAATGTAAATATTAATATTTATATTAATCCCAACCAAATAAAAAAGCTCAATCCGACAATAGAAAGTAGAGCGTAATACATAATATCTATCTATCTATCTATCTATCTATCTATCTATCTATCTATCTATCTATATATCTATCTATACATAATATCTAT
>NC_136518.1:57799324-57806824 GCF_053919585.1 Euprymna scolopes
ATTATTGAGTGTACAGTAATCAATGAGATAGTATCGTAGTAATCGTTAGTATTGGCGATTTAATAAAGTGCTTTACTTAAGGGGGCGGTTCATCAGGAATTTGTTTATGTTGGACTTGAAGACATCCAAGTTGTAGTCAGGTAGGAAACAGGCAGGCGGAAGAGAGTTCCACTCGCGTGCACTTCTAAGAAAGAATCTTTCTTCATGCAATCTACGTTTTGGTTTTGGCACAGATAAGGAGTCGAGAAAATTTTTGCCAGTAGTTTAATCGGAAACATCACTCATGGAAGGACAAAATAAGAGAAGTGAGAGAGATACGAAACTGTCGAAAGTAAACCTAAGATCTAATTTCCATTCTCCTGAAATTATTATCATTATTTTTATTTACAAGAGAGTTAACACTTATCAAGGCTCAAGGATAAGTGTTAATGAGTGTTAAGTGGTCAGTTAGACAATAGCTCAATGGTTGGTGGTGGTCGAATTTGATTATTTAAGAGGACGGCTCAACAAGAACTTATTTACATTGGACTTGAAGACGATCATGTTTTATTCAGCTGAAAAGCAGGCCGGCTGTACAGAGTTCCATAGGCGGGCTATTCTAGGAAATAAACTTTGTTCCTGGAATTCGCATTTCGATTTAGGTACAGCCAGAGAGTGAGGGAAATTGTTGACAATGGTTGTAGCTAGAGAAGTGTTTGTTTGTGAATGTTTTGCAGAATGGAGGAAACCATAGATTGAAGCTCAGTCGAACACTAATTATCTATATATTAATATGATAGCGTGCGTGTTATTTTCTGTGTCACGCTTACATCCGGGTCATTTAATTGTTATGTACTTCCATTTCTTGTCATGAATAAGTTTACCAAGAATTCTTCATAAGTTTTGGTTTCGGTTTCGATTATAGCTGAAGGAACTCAAGTTATATATATATATATATATATATATATATATATGCATATATATATATATATATATGCATATATATATATATATGCATATATATATATATATATATATATATATGCATATATATATATATATATATATATGCATATATATATATATATATATATATATATATATATATATATATATATATATATATATATATATATGCATATAATTTTTTCATAAGTTTTTATTTCGGTTTCGATTCAAGCTTATGCACCCAAGTCATATGGATATATTTTTTTTATTTTTGAAATCGCAACTTTATAATATATAAAAATTGATAGAGCATTAACTCTATAATAATATATATGAAATCTGCAAGAATTAAAATATCATATTTAAGCGGACTTTACGACTGGGCTAAGCCGGGCGTTCATGCTAGCTTAGATAGATACTTTTAATCGGCATTGACTATAAAAGTCAAGTCTGCCAAGTGTTAAATGATTTTGACTCCTAATGGGAGGTATGACACCAATGATTTCAACGATCGTCTTTATAAACCACAAGTTATAATAACCAACCAATGAAAAGTTCCTAAAGTTACTATAAAAATTGTCGAATTTTGGATTCAATCAGTTTGCCGTTGTCTACGTCACGAACCGCATTTGATTCTTCGCCGCCATCTTACTGGCAATTACTTCACACTCAGTATCGGGACTACACTGCTTCTTCACCGCCATCTTTGTTCAACATAATGTCTCAACACTAAACAGGTTATGGGCCTAGTTGCGGTCATCAAATAGATGAGGCGTCCAATCATTTCTCTGTATAATCGATCGTCTATTAATTTTGTTTCGGTCTCTATGTTTTTATTTATATCCATCTCAACGGGAGTTGTACGCGGCTTGCAATCTTGCATTCCGAACTTGAGTAGAATTTTTTCAATGTACCGTGATTGGTTCATTGTTATAGTTTCATTTTCACAGGTAAATTTTATACCGAGGAACCATGACAATTGTCCAAGATCGGCCATTTTACATTTTTTATTTAATTTATTTTTCACATCTTTTAAAGTGTTGTCACAGTTTGAGGCGAGTAATATATCGTCAACCCTAAAAAACAAAATCAACAATTTATTACCTACATTTTGGGTATACATGCACGTGTCTACGGGGTATTGCTTGGATTCTTGTTCTATTAAATAATTATGGAGTATTAAATTCCAATTGTGAGCACTTTGTCTTAGTCCATATAACGATTTATTCACTTTCATCACGCAATTTTAATTTTTCATTTTAAATCCCTCTGGAGGGTAAATATAGATTTCACAGTCAATCGGAGCATTTAAATAAGCATTTTTTTTTACATCCATTTGATGTATTTTTAAATTGTAATAAAATTCTAATTGTCGTTAAATTTGTCGTTGGTGTAAATGTGGCAAAATATTCCACTCCAGAAATTTGTAAAAACCTTTTGCAACAAATCTTGCTTTAAAAGTTTCATTGTCAGAAGCTGTGACTAAAAAAAAAAAAAAAAAAAAAAACCGCGAAGAAATTATATTCTTACCTTTTGGTTTTACCACTATTTCGTATATGTTATTTTCAGATAAAGCTTTCAATTTGGATTTCATAGCTTTTTTCTATTCTTGGTGATTTTCTGAATTAATCGCCTCATTATAACTTTCCGGTGCACTTTTCAACGAGTAGCAGTAATCCACTGTGTAGTCTTGTATCTTTTCAATTTTTAAGAAGTCTGGTCTTTTTCGCTCCCTTATCGGGTATCGACGTGTCTGGGTTAATATTTTCGTTAGTAGCTCTACTGCAATTAGCGACATTATTAATATTTTCATTGTGATCGATTAAGATGCTAGGTAATATTTCCTCACATTTTCATCCACTGGATCGCCATTTTTTAAATTTTAATGTATCAATATCTAACCCCTTTTATGGCATTTTGGGCTGGAAAGTAGATTAAATATGTTGGACTGTTTTTATCGTAACCTACGAAAATACCTTTTTCGCGTTTAATGTTTAGTTTACTGGTATTTTCTATAAATGCAAAACAATCTGAACCAAATATATACATTCGGTTCATTTTGGGTTTTACACCGCAAAACGCTTCATACAGTGTTTTGCCTAATCTTCTACTGAACGATCTATTTCTGATATATGCTGCTGCCATTAAAGCGTACGTCCATAAACTATGCGCTAATTTTGATTCGATAAGTAAGACATCTTGTCATCTCAAAAAGGGTTCGCCATGCCCTTTCAGCGGTGCCATTTTAGAAGGAGGAATACGGCGCAGATTTCTCGTGTTTAATACGGTGGTTAATTAATAGAAGTTCAAAGTCTTTACTAGTAAATTCAGTCCTATTGTCTGGGCGAATACATTTTACCGAGCCATACTGGGCAATATCAGCTAAATATTTCTTAGTGGAGAGGATAGTTTCGGATTTGTTTCTTTAGAAAATAAGCTATAATTAAACCGGAAAAATCATCAATAAATTTCAAAACGTACCTTAGATTATTTCTCCCCATCGGGATGATCGGACCTGCTAAGTCACAGTGCACAAGTGAGAGAATTTTCGTGACCTTTTTATCTGGAGTTATGCTTATATATTTTGCCATTTTCCCCTGTGCACACACATCACAATTTGGGAGATCGTCTGAAGGTATTATTTTCATGCCTTCGACTACATTTGGTAATTTTTTTAATATCAGCTGTATTGCAGTGTCCTAGAATTTTACGCCAGGTTTCAAAGTCGTGACAGCCAGCTTTTGAGGGAACCATACTTTTTAAATAATATAGTCGGCCATTTTCTTTAATGTCAAATACAGTTCCATTGGGGTATATCAATTTTGACTTGTTTTGGCCAAACTTTATATTCACGCCTTGTTTAATGGCAGACTGCACGGAAAATATGCAGGTATGAAAAGAGCATTTTTTTAGAATACAGTTACAAATTTCGCCTTTATTAATTTTGAATGATATTTTAGCATCACCTCTTTTCAAGACTATATCATTTATTTGACTACCGTCGGCAAGTTCGACAAAATGACTTTGTGGATTAAAGTTTAAATCAAACTTAATAAAATTAGATTCCTTGGTGATAACGTGTGCTGCAGCACCACAGTCTACAAGGAGATTTTTACCGTTTGTAGTATTGTCAAAGTTACATGTGAATAGAAATGTATATTTTTCCTCAAAGTTCTCAACGTTTTTTACGGAGTCCATTTTAGAGCGTTTATATCGACATTGGAAACTTTTGTGGTTGGGTCGTCCACAATTATAGCAGATTATTTTATTCTTTACTTTTGGGGAAAACATTGCGGTGAGATGCATAATTTAGTGGTGTCTGTTTTGGAGAAGCATTTTTGAACTTCATGATATTGCTGGAGTTATTATTATCCACGAGCATCCGATTCGTCTCTTCGTAACTGCGCAGTGCCACTTTAAATTTACTGAAAGTATGTGTTTGTATTTTTGTGATTGGTTCATTGTTTATTTATGGATTTGTCTTTTTGTGGTTGGTTCATTGTTATAGTTTCATTTTCACAGGTAAATTTCATATCGAGGAACCATGACAATTGTCCCGGGCACGACGTTAAACTGCGAGCAATTTTATCTTACTAACCAAATTAACTAACAGAATGTTTCCAGTTTTTGTTAAACAAAAAAAAAAAATGTATATTTGTATGTGTTTGTGTATATATATTTATATGTATTTGAATGGGATTATAGTTATATGTATCTGAATAGGATTATAGTTGTATATATATATATATATATATATATATGTTTTAAGAAAAAATATAAATATATATTTGAAAAGTGTCTATTTTTATATGTATAAAAAAAACAACAAAACCTTCATGTGATTTACAAAAAAAAAATGGCTTCTTTTTGCACACATTACAGCAATATATTAATAACTCGTCTGAGCTCCAATCTCTGGTCCCCCCTCGCCAATCTTTCACGAAAAACACCCGTCTAGCTGAATCCACTGTGAAAAAGTTTCCCCACTCTTTATCTGTGCCTAAATCAAAACGTGGAGTCGATGAACAAAGCTTCTTTCTTAGAACTGCACGCCTGTGGAACTCTGCTCCGTCTGCCTTCTTCCCACCTGACTACAACTTGGATGTCTTTAAGTCTAACGTTAACAAATTCCTAATGAACCGCCCTCTTAAGTAAACACTTCATTAAATCTCCACACTAACGTACAATAACGTTGCAATAACCCTTATCCCTGAGTGGCTTCCGGGCCTTGATAAGTGGTGACAACCGTGTAAAAAAAAAATTCTTTTTTGACTAATGAGAATAAAGATAAATTCCCCAAAATAAAACAAACAAAAAAAAAAAACAAATAAAAAAAATGTTATTTTATTTGTTCATTTATTTTTTATTTTATTTATTTATTTTTTTCCTTTTCTCAAGTCAAACCAAATTGAATCCGAAAGGATTTTTCCATTATATGAAAAAAAGTGTTAAATGTTTTTGACTCCTAATGGGGGGGGGGGGTAGATACTTATCTGCTGTCCACCACAGCAAAATGTGGCACAAGGCAGGATGGTAGAGAGTAGGCAAGCTCCTCTAAAGGAGGGCCAATCTTGCCTCATCACAAATTGCCTGGGCATCCCCGTCGGCATCCTCCGATAGGGGCGCCTCAAGCGACAAGCAATAAACTTGCCCTACCTGCAAGCCGGGTGGCAAGGCCTGGAAGAGTGGACCTCCTAGGTGATACCTAAGTGGTGTACCTCAGTACGACAGATACTGGCCCAGTTCCCGGCCCCTCACCTGTCGAGCTGAGTGTCAAGAACGAATCCTTGATGAATACTGTACCCTGTCCCCCTGCAGCCGAAGCCACTAGGAGACCATCCCCCATCACGATGAATGGAGGGTATGACACCAATGATTTCGATGATCGTTTTTATAATCACAAGTTATAATAACCAATGAAAAGCTTCCAAAGTTACTATAAAAATTGTCGAATTTTGGATTCAATCAGTTCGCCGTGGTCTACGTCACGAACCGCATTTAATTCTCCGTCGCCATCTTTGTTACTGGCAATTACTTCACACTCAGTATCGAGACTGCACTGCTTCTTCATCGCCATCTTTGTTCAACATAATGTCTCAACACTTAACAATAAGTATATATATATATGGTGTTGCAATATACGGCATAATCACGTTGACAGACCGGTTCCCGTCAGATCACCGAAGTTAAGCAACATTGAGCCTGGCCAGTACCAAACGGATGACCGTATGGGACTTCCAGGTGCTGTATGTGCTCTCCGCTTATTTCAGCATTGTTTCCAGTAATCCTGGACTTCTCCTTGCCACTGTACTCAAACAGTGTCGATTCAGGAGAGGCGTGGGTGAGGATTGCGCAACCCTTTGCCACACAATTACATGTGCTACTGCCCCTAAGGGGTATCCTTTGTCTTTCGAGACTGAACGGAGGCATCGGGGGTTTCAGCAAAATCAGACACTTGACAAAAAGATAAACGGAATACCAGGAAGTGCTAAGGAGCGTAGTGAAGTCCAAGATGGATGGATGAGATTGCAATCGAACGCTTCTACATCTTCCAGAAATGTAACTGCTTCTGCACACGACGATGACGATCCAAGCGTGGCATTTCAACAATATTTTTCAAAACTGGTCACTCTCCTCACATGACTGCCTCCCTCTCTCTCTCTTTCTCTCTGACTATTTCTACTGAAGCGTGATCGAGACCCAGACCAACAAGCATGCCCCCCAACACGGTCGATCCTCTGAAGGTTGCAGTCATTAAGGTGCTTGCTTTCTGTTTCACTTTACTTCAGTCGAAGTTCTCAGAAGTCAAGGGAACCCCCTTCCGGAACTAATCCTTGATTTCTATATGAGATTCATAGATATTCAAATATTCCATTAAAGTTCTTCTTTGCATCTCCGAAACAGTTAGTAAAGAAGTTGAGAACATAATTTTCCTTTCCCAAATTGACATGTGTTATAGTATAACTTTCTTGTGGTCTCTTGGTCTTACTGGGTTTCAAAACAAGAATTCACCTAGTCTGGTGGAGTATCCAGCCCCGTGCTGTTATTTGAAGTTATATCACTTGGAGAAGGTACACCATTTCTCGTAAAGCCACTGTGGATTTACCATACCGAGAAGATTTTAGTTTGGCTGCGAATACTATGTAATTGTGAATATTTAGTCATGGTGTACTTGTAGGGGAAAGTATCCTCATGCTAAGTTGATTTGATAAACTCCTTTGTGGGGAGACTTCAGACATTTGATGAGAGTCGCTATAGAAAAGGACATGGTCACCAAAACGTGTGATTCATTTCATATCAGTGTTTTGATAGTCGTCGCCATTAGCGGCGGTTACACTGAAAAATATTGTAGTATATAATACGAGTCTAATTTTCGGGAAATAAACTGTTAGGTGCCTGTATATACAACTTTCATTTTTATTGCCTATTTTTATTTTTGTTTTTATCAAGTGTCGGATTTGACTTCAACGCCCTGTTTTATTTGTAAAACGTGATGAACATACATATTTGTACGTATAAAAAAATGAGTGTGAAAATTATATATATATATATATATATATATATATATACGTG
>NC_136518.1:57811824-57826824 GCF_053919585.1 Euprymna scolopes
TGATATAGAACAGCGTCATACTTTGCATCCAAAACATTAACCGGAATTTTTTAAAATGTTATTATTTGAATTTTAAGTTGTTTAAAAAAACAAACAAAAAAAACAAACAAAACAAACAAACAAAAAAAAAACGAGATTTGAATGAGATCTTGTAGTGTATGTACATGGTTCCAATTCCGATTATAAAACAGATAAGTATCGGCTGAAGAGAGCTTGATATGAATGTCTAAAACGGTCCCCTTATTATGAGCTTTGAGACCGACGGTACCGATGACTTATTCTGTATAAATTTCTGTATATATATATATATATATATATATATATATATATATATATATATATATAATTTTTAAATTTTTTATTGAGCCCATAATAAATTTACATTACTGTTTCCATTGGATTTTCACCCCAGGAGATGAGGTAGAGTACCAATTTCATCGGAATTTATTGGTGGACTATAAATTCCGATGAAATTGGTACTCTACCGCATCTCCTGGGGTGAAAATCCAATGGAAACAGTAATGTAAATTTATTATGGGCTCAATAAAAAATTTAAAAATTATATACCGCTCTATTAACATATCGAGCACTTTTATCGTTTTTTTTTACCTTATTTCCCTCGAAAAGATATATATATATATAATATATATATATATAAGATATATATATATAAGATATATATATATATAATATATATATATATATTTTACCTTATTTCCCTTGAAAAGATATATATATATATATATATATATATATATATATATATGTATATGTATATATATATATATATGTATATATATATGTATATATATATATATATATATGTATATATATATGTATGTATATATATATATATGTATATATGTATATATATATATATATATATATATATATATATATATATATATATATATATATATATATATATATACGGGGTGGCTTTAAAAAGTTACCAGACCTTTTTTTCGTATGCGCATTTTTATTGATAGTACACACATGAACCTCTAGTCTCCTTTGAAGTAATCACCCCCGGCTGCAATGCACGTGTTGTACCGTTCCAACAACTTCTGGAAGGCTCCATGGGAGTCCTCTTGTGTAAGCGTGTCAATGACTCCCCATTCAATGTAGCTGCCTCTAACTTCAATGACCGCCAATACGGGTCTGGAACTGGGAGCATGCCTTTCCACAAGCGCCGGTGGGAGCTCAGCGAATGCTGGGCAGATGCAGCGATCAGGCTTGTGTTATGGAAGGTCATGTTGGTGATGTTTGCAACGTGTGACCAAACGAAGTAGTCCAGCGGGTTCAGGTCGAGGAAGGAGGTGGGGACCAGTGAGAGAAGAGTACAAAATCAAATTTTTCCTTCTAAAGTCAAGCCTGCGTCTCTTTGGATTTGTGGACCGGCACTGAATTTTGCTGCCACATCCAGAATCTGCCAGCAGCCACCTGATTGCAACAGGCGATCTCTATACTCTTCAGCACATCCTGGTAGACTTTGGTGTGGACTTTCAAACAGACTTCGAAGATGTGAGGTGGCATGATGTGGCACTCACTTGAAACCACACCAAAGACCATAACCGTGGCCGGAAACTTCATTGAGCTATGCCCTCAAGTTTGAATCATCCGGATTTACGGTCAGAGATTCGGAGGGTTACATCTATAAAAAAAAAAAAAAAAAGTAAAAATCTCATTTTTGCACTGTCTGGGGGGTGGCATTAGTACTGAATACGGTTCTCATGTATAAATTAATCGTCAAAATTTCTGTAGGAGAAGATAAATAGAAATTAACGTAATACTTACGTCAGCGACCATTTTGTTATGTTGGCGGGAAAATGTTTTCAAAACAAGATGGCGGAATGTATTCAGTTTGCAGATTAAGGGTGCTGGCAATGGTCCTGTTGTCATAACTTGGATCAGTAAAGAACATGAGTTGTACAGTGGCGCATCTCCGTTCTCGCTCGTTCAGCATTGTGTCACTTTCAGACCTGAAATTATTTGGGATTTTTACACAACTTATTACCACTAGTACATGGCATGCAGCAAAAAAAAAAAAAAAGAAAACTGGTTTTCATCAAAATGAAATGGAATCATATCGTCTTTTCTATGGCGATAATTTTATATGTGTCTGTCTGTCTGTGTACATTTCCCTACACAATAACTCTGCCAATTTTCGGTCCACGTACTCGAAATTTTATATACAGGGTATTGAGATTTGGGAAAATCTTTGTGATCGGTTTTCAGCCAGAAATTCGGCTGTTAAAGGGTCAAAGTTCAATGATTTGATTTTTGAGAACTCTATCAAACTCCTCCGACAATTTTGTTTCTAAACACTTGAAATTTTAGATATAACTTAATAGCTCGATTTGAGCCCAAAACAATAAATGTTAAGGGGTCATAATAGGGGTACAATTAAAAAAAAATTGACTGCTTCGGTCTCTTCCAAATTACTCAGACAATTTTTGGTCTAAACATTTGAAATTTTACATAAAGTGTATTCAGAGATAGGGCAAGCTTTTTAATCTGTTTGGGTCGAAAATTTGAGTTACCAATATATAAATATATGTATGTATGTATGTATGCATGTTTGCATGTTTGCCTAAATCTTTCGACAGAGGGGACGGATTTTTACTAGATCAGTATCGTTTTGAAGTTCGACCCTTCAGACGACAAATATCGAAAAATTGGCGAAAAACATTAATATCTTTACCTTCAACTTGCCACTTTTCTACAGGTCGCTTTTTTTCGCCGATATTTTCGAAAGTCATCCTCTCCTTTCGATTGTCTAGCCTTAATTAAAACCTACGTCACTTCCAGTTTGGCAGTGGTCGTAACAGCAAATACGTCACGTTTTTTTCCGTTCTTTTGCTTTTTCGCGGTACGAGTTTGAGCCTGCCTCCCTACTACCACTTTTTTTTGCTCAACACACACCTCCAAACACTCGGGCAACGCCGGGCTGAAATGCTCGTATATATATATATATATATATATATATATATATATATATATATATACGAGCATGAAATGCTGAAATGCTCATATATATATATATATATATATATGCTCGTATATATATATATATATATATATATATATATATATATATATATATATATATATATATATATACTAGCATTTCAGCCCGGCGTTGATATATAATTATAAAACTCAAATGACCTTGTAACGAGTGCTGTAACCAACTTTCCAGTTTACGACATCCGGTTGCGCATGCGCGCATAAATATTAATGTTTCGACAACTGGACAGAGTTATTCCCCTTATACTATTAATAACAATGGAACTAATGCGGTCCTTTATAACTAGAGGGTGTGATTCAAATCTTTTTTTTTCTTCTTCCACTTTTTTTAAAAGTCGTCCGCTTACATTCTTATTGTCGATTTTCCAGTAGCTGATTGACCTTACCATAGCTTGGCATACTCCTGTATCTTATCTGCACACGCCAAACGGAAATCCGGATCGGTAAATGCACACGTTCCTATTACATTAAATAGTGTTTTCTTTTGTTGTTTTTTAAACAGCAAATACTTGAATCTATTCGGTCATATTTTTTACACATATTAAATCCATTTTTTTTTAACAAATTTAATATTTTAAATTCTTCATAAGTTATTAAACAAAGCTGTAAAAATGTCGTCGGCGTTCGATTCGTAGGAAAATTATGCTTAATTTTCAATTTTTGAGCAATTATTCGGAAAAATAGATTACAAAGATTTTTTCCCCATGTTTGAGTAAACCGTCCGGATGCCATTAATCCGGAAATCTGTTTCTATATAATTAGAAAAAGAAATTTCAACACTAATATATATATATATATATATATATATATATATATATATATATATATATATATATATATACTAGCATGGGCGCCCGGCGTTGCCCGGGTGTTTGGATGTATATGTTGAGCAAAAAAAAAAAAAAAGTGGTAGTAGGAAGGCAGGCTCAAACCCGTACCGCAAAGGAAGAAAAGAACAGGGTAAAACCTAACGTTTATGCTGTTACGACCACCGCCAAACCGGAAGCGACATTTTTAAAAATTAAGGCTAGACAGTCTAAAGGAGAGGATAACTTTAAAAAATATCGGCGAAAAAAGTGTAGAAAAGTGCCTAGTTGAAGTTAATGTTTTCCCCAATTTTTCGATATTTGTCGTATGAAAGATCGAACTTTAAAACGATACTGATCTTGGTAAAATCCGTCGTCTCTATTGAAAGTTTAAGGCAGACATGCAAACAGACATACATACATACATTTATATATTGGTAACTAAAACTTTTCGACCTAAACTGATGAAAAAGCTTACCCTATCTCTGAATACCCTTTATGTAAAATTTCAGATATTTAGACCAGAAATTGTCTGAGTAATTTGGAAGAGACCGCAAAGGTCATTTTTTTTAAAATTTTGACCCCTATTATGACCCCTTAAAATTTATTGTTTTGGGCTCAAATCAAGTTAAGTTACATCCATGTTCAAGGAACCTATATCTAAAATTTCAAGTGCATAGACCCAAAATTGTCGGAGGAGTTTGGTAGAGTTCTCAAAGGTCAAATCGTTGAACTTTGACCCCTTAATCGCCAAATTTCTGGCCATAAACCGATCACATGGATTTTCCCAAGTCTCAGTAATCTGTATATCAAATTTCGAGTCTGTAGGCTAAAAATTGACAGAGTTATTGCGTAGGGAAATGTACACAGACACACAGACATATAGATACATAGATACATAGATACACAGAGACACATATATTCAATAAATGTTTTGGTTTTCAAATATTTTTGTGTTCGGAAAAAAATCTTGTTTGTTACTTATTTGCTGCGGTATTTGACCACTACCACCATTGGCGCCGTCCGTATACTGCAGAATTGCCGAAAATAAAATAAATTAATAAAAACAAAACATTTTAAGTTAAATAAAAGATGTAATGTTTTCTCACTTACCTATTAAAAGTAACACGTGATTAGAACAAAACGCTTTCGATAAAATCGCTCGATCTGTTAGGGTTTCTAAATAATATGCTTTTGTTCTAAAAAATGTTGAGCGTTTCGTCTATGTGGTAGAAATGAACAAATCGCAAAACGGTGTAAACATGATTTTGTTCCTTACATAAAAAATGTCAACCACATTTTTTTTTGTCGAGATTACTATTTTAAAAAAGGAAAACAAATGTTTTTATATGTAATAAATTCTAATTATTTTTACCTAGAAAACATATAAATCATTTAAGGAACAAATTATGTTAATGCAAAACTAACTTTTGTCTGTATTTGAAAATAAAAATAATGACCAATTGGTGCTAGGGTCCTGACATTATAGGCGCATTTTCGTATTGCGAAAGTCTTGCTCTGCAAGAAAACTGCGGCCGCTGTCAAAAAAAAAAACAAACAAACTATTTTCTTTATGTCACAAGTGTCACGCTCATATATGAATTCCATAGCTAATATAACATACTGATCAAACAGGTCACGGGTAGTCTAGTATATATATATATATATATATATATATATATATATATATATATATATATATATATATATATATATATATATATATATGCATGATACATTGAACAGCAGGGATAATTTCTGTTTGGCAGGTGCTCGACTGAACTCCAATTTCTGGTCCCCCTCTCGCCAATCATTCAAGAAAAACACCCGTCTAGCTGAATCCACAGTGAAAAATTTTCCCCACTGTTTATCTGTGCCTAAATCAAAACGTAGATTCCATGAACAAAGCTTCTTTCTTAGAACTGCACGTCTGTGGAACTCTGTTCCGTCTGCCTGCTTCCCACCTGACTACAACCTGGATGTCTTTAAGTCCAACGTTAACAAATTCCTAATGAACCGCCCCCTTAAGTAAACTCTTCATTAAATCTCCACACTAACGTACTGTACTTGCAATAACCCTTATCCCTGAGTGGCTTCCGGGCCTTGATAAGTGGTGACCTCCGCTTAAAAAAAAACTCTTGTAGCCTACGCACTGTTTCCCGACTTTTGAAAATACAACCGCTGAGAGACAATGCGCGGATCTTTACAGACTTTTCTTTCTCCAACTTTACAACATGTCAAGAAAGAAGAAGGAGAAAAATAAAACTAAACAAAATACTGAGGATGGAGTTTGACTCTGAAATATATTTAAATTATAAATTTCAAGCAAGTAAAATATTTGTTTATTTTCGTAAAACTGCGTTGTAATTTGGCCTTCAAGCGCACCTGATGCGTATTTTATTTTATTCAAATTAAATCAACGCTTCTATAACGGAACTCACACTTCTGACGTATATGTATATACATATATGTATATACCTACACACACACACACACACACACACACACACACACACACACACACACACACACACACACACACACACATATATATATATATATATATATATATATATATATATATATATATATATACTCTGCATAACGAAACGTATCTGTAAAAAATGTACAGCAATTTTGAATAAGCTGAAAGAATTGTTTGGTGAGAAAAATAAATATTTGGGATTTTGGAATGTAGCTATACTGTTATTCTTTACACACACACACACACACACACACATACGCATATATATATATCACATTGAAAAAAATGTATATAATATTTACTTATTTTTTATCAGGCTATGCGGATCTTTTATTCCTATTTAGTTTTCAAATTTATAGAAATATCACCAAATATAGAGTCTGCACTTTCCTATATATTTCTTTTGGCAGTATTATTTGCGCCATTTTTTTTTTACTCTCTGAACGAAAGGTCCCATTTTCAAATAAAACAGTCTTATTCCTCTTGTGAATTTTGTTGTTTTTTAGTGAATAAATTCTAACCGCAATCCTATGCAAGCTACGCCAATGAAAACGTTTTTTTTTATTCAAAAAATATATAAAAAGTATAGAGAAAGTGAATGTATTTAAAAGGCAATTTTATTAAGGTATTCTGTCAAATTATTCTGTACAAACTGATGCGTTTTATCTTTTTTCATAAAAAAATAGAAATAGATTCGATGAATGTATGTTTTTGAGATGAGGATTGATAATTATTGTTTTTAATTATTTGGTCTATTATTCTCATCTTGCTTGTTTTTTTTTTTTTTCACAACCATTCGGCCGATGAAACCTTCGACCATTTTCAGGTGTATTCACATTGGACGTTATTGGTGAATAGTGAAAAAAAATTTATTGCTTTCCCAACGAACATATTCGTTAGAAATTCAAACGCAAATAGCGCCAAATCTATTTCTTTATTTTTTATTTATTTATTTATTTTTTTTTAATAAATCCGGGCCCATTCCATTTTTTTTTTTATATATAATGACGCAACAAGCTTTTCACTATTCACCAATAACATCCAGGGTGAATCCACCTGAAGATGGTCGGAGGTTACATCGACCGAAACGTTTTGGAAAAAAAAAAACCGAGATGAGAATAATAGTCCAAATAATTAAAAACATCCTCATCTCAAAAATATACATTCGTCAGAGAGAGAGAGAGAGAGAGAGAGAGAGAGAGAGAGAGAGAGAGAGAGAGAGAGTCAGTTGATTTTCAATGTCAGATAGCAATCTGTCTGCTGCCCTATTGTTCAGTAGTGTTCCCCACTAAGTTATTCGCACAGCTGTATTAGGCATAATATGAGTACTGTTAACATAGACATTCATACATTTTTTCATTACTGTCCAATACAGAAGCGAATCCTTAACTGCATCAATGACAAACGTTCCGTTTCCTTATTTTTCGATAATCAATTACGTTTGTTTAACATAAGTATTAAATTATTTCTTTTGCCCTCTAAAACATACAGGGTGGAACAATAAAAGTGTCGCCCTAAAGAAAACATCACTACTGCTTTATTCTAAAACTTTTATTGAAAAAAAATCAATCCAGGTAACTTGATTATGTAGTACAGCTGACATCTATTCAATGTAGCCGTCTTCAACCTCAATCACCGCCTTGATACAGGTCCGGAACTCTGAGCATGCCTTTTCCACAAACGCCGGCGTGAGCTCGGCGAATACCCGGCGGATGGCGACGATAAAGCTGGCTTTGTTGGTGTGCGAGGTCATGTTGGTGATGTTCTTAACGTATGACCAAAAGAAGTACTTCAGTGGGTTCAGGTTGGGGAAGAAGGAAGACCAGTTAGAGAAGGGTTCAAAGTCACAGCACTTCTTCGAAAGCCAAGCCTGGGTTTCTTTGGACTTGTGGGCCGCTGCCGAGTCCTGTTACAACACCCAATATCTGCTAGCGGCTTCCTGATTGCACCAGGGGATCACCACACTCTTCAACACATCCAGGTACACTTTTACGTTGACTTTCAAGCCGACTTCAAAGATGTGGGGGTGGCATGATGTGGCTCTCACTTGAAACCACACCAAAGACCATAACCGTAGCCAGAAACTGTTTTCATCATCGTGGCCACGTCTCTGTTATTCGTGGCAATCCAGCGATGGATTTTGAGGGTGCTGGCAATGGTCCTGTTGTCATAATTTGGATCGGTAGAGAGCATGAGTTGTACAGCGACGCATTTCCAATCTCGTTCATTGAACACTGTGTCACTTTTGGACATGATAGAAGGCTTCTGTCACTTTTGTGATTTGTACACAACTGGTCAGATGGTCTACAACAAAAAATGAAACCCGGCTTTTATCAAACAGAAATGGAATCATGTCGTCCTTTCTCGTGCGACAATTTTATCGTTCCACTCTGTATTTTTCATAATTTCCACTTAACCAGTTTTTTTCTAAAGTAGATTTTGCAAGGGTTAGTTTTGTTAATTGCTTGGCTCTTAATGATATAAGGTGTTTCCCCATTTCTTCATTATGAATACCCCGCGACTACTATCGTGAAATACAGTTATTTCGATTTGCTTATTTCTATTTAATAACGAGCATCGTTACAAAGTAAAGCCTCCTATTTTTTAACTCCAAAAGTTGTAGACAGGAATAGTTCCATTAAAACGAGCAACATTTTGTCCCTCAGAATTTTGTTTTCTACATTGTCACCACCATTCTCAATGCACTTTTGCCAGCGATAAACGATGACTGTGCATGGGCGTCTGGAGTGTATTTTATCATACGAGGGTCGTTCCAAAAATAAAGCCTCCTATTTTGTTTTAACTAAAAAAACTTGAAGAGTTACGAAGACGGAAATTGCACAATTAAAACGAGCGACCTTTTGTGCGGCAGAATTTATTTTTCTATACAGTCACTACCATTCGTAACGCATTTTTACCAGAAATTCAATGACCCATCTCTGCTTCTATGACAGGGAGTGCTTTCTTAGAATCTCACACCGTCAATATCTCTAAGAGAGAGATGAAACTTTCAGCTCTTGAATGTATAAGTTCAGTCATTATAACAATACTATTTGCAATCTCCTCTGATCCATTCCGGCGAAATAAAAATAGGGAGGTATTATTTTTGGATCGCGCCCTTTCAGTACAACAGATTTGTTGACTAATAACGCGACGATTCTTTCTCGTTTCCACATTTTTAGGGGAAGGGCACAATATTCTGAAACAGAGTTTACAAAATAAAATTTCAGCGATACATGTTTTTTTTTTCTCTGTAAGCACATTTTTTTTAATAATGCAGATAAAACTTTACTTTCTTTTTTAAAACATTTGCAATAAATGAAGATCGAACGGGGCACAACGTCTGGTGCGCTCTGTATATATTCGGATGATGTTGAATGAGTGGTGGTTGATTCGTAAAACAATGTTGTTCTTTTTTTATATTTATATATTTTATTATTATTATGATAACTTAATATTTCAAACGTCCTGTGTTCTTCATCGGGAATAAATCAGTTGGGTGGCAAATTATATGCAAATAAATAAATAAATAAATAAATAAATAAATAAATAAAATTTTAAAAAAAATTAAAAAAATGTTTTTTTTAAATTACCCCCCCCCCAAAAAAAAAAACGATATGTTTTAGAGGGAACGTCGGTTAAATGTTGCTTCACTGTTTATGAAGGGTGTAATTCTTTAAATGTGATTATTTTGCTGATATTTTGTTATTTACGTATAAATGTTGGATATACGCTATTCGTGACCATTTCCGCTTGTTGATTTCAATGTCAATGCGTGTTGACCTTTATTTGTCGATGCTGATTTTGGTATTGAGATCTTATGTTTTCCTATGCTGTTGTGCTTGTTTCATTTTTTTTTTTTTTTTTTACTTCAGTCGAAGTTCTTAGAAATCAAAGGAACCCCCTTTCTTGGGGCTAACACTTGATCTCTATATGAGATACATAAATATTTGAATATTCCATTAAAGTTCCCAGTTACCCCTCAAACACTGAGTTAGTTAAGAACATAATTTTCCTGTCCCCTACAGACCATTTACGTATGTTATATGTCTTTCTTGTGATCTCTTGGTCTTGCTGGATTCCAGGACTAGAATTCATCTTGTCTGGTGCAGTATCCAGCTTCGTGCTGTTACTTGAGTTTAAATTAATTGAAGAACATGCACTATTCCCCATATGAGCTAGTGTTGGTTAACCATACCGAAGAGATCTGATTTGAACAGCGAATACGAAATATGATTTTGAATATTTAGTCAGGGTTTACTTGTAGGGAAAAGTACCTCATGCCAGGCTATCCTGACAAACCCCTGTACAGAAAGACCTTAGATACTCGATGATAGTGTCTAGTACGCATTCAAGTTTTTCTCCTGTAGGCATTCAAATTTTCTCGAGTAGACATTCAAGTTTCTGAAATTGTGACTGTGTGCGCGTGCGTGTGTTAATTAAAAACCAAATTTTAGAGAGTGCAGTTTTGCTATTTATTATTATTTTTTATTATTATTCATATTGATGCCTGTAATTGTTGAATTGCAGTATGCGCGCGCATCTATAATCGTCCATTTCCGGTTAAGTTGTGTAACATGTTATTGAATCTTGTTTAGTAAATAAAGTTGTTATTTCATTATTTACACCTTGTGTTGCGTATGTGTAATTCTGTGTGTGTGTGTTTTTATTAGTTTATTTTTGGATAAGAAATGATCTAATTATTATTATTATTACTATTATTATTATTATTATTATTATTGTTGTTGTTGTTGTTGTTATTATTATTGTTGTTGTTGTTATTAATATTGTTGTTATTATTATTATTATTATTATTATTATTATTATTATTATTTATTTATTTATTTATTTTGACTAGCAGGGAAACCCGACGTTGCTCGGGATTGAATGAAGATTAACAAATGTTCTATACTTACAACACTTCCATTGTCATCGAACTCGGTAAAATCGCCCATTCTTCAATCAAATCGATTGATTGCCTACTTTAATCTGGAAATCACTGCAGTGCACCGGGAGGAAGCTGCACATGCCTCCCCGCAGTGACCTAATCCGCAATACATTGTAGTTTACATTGCACTGTAGAGAACCTACTGTTGATTTTATAAAATTAAAATTTAAAATGTAAACATCAAATATCCTTGTTCGATTGTGGCCTTATAGGACTCAAGGAGGAGTCGCTAATTTGAAAGGGTGTGAGTCAATATTCACCAATTCATAATCGGGATCTATCAATTTTTAGGACCAACCTTGCAGGTGCTGAAATGTCTTGAAGTCGAAAGAGTAGGGTATCCACGGGAACGTTAAAGGTAAATTTAACGAAATCGCCGATTACTAGAAGAGTATCACCAGATCACACCCTCACGTACATCAAAATAAAAATATAGAAATAACTTCGGAAAATAATGACACTTGACAAAGAACTCGAAGTCACTATATTAATATGAAATAAACAACATTTATTTACGTGTTAGAAATATTAATTCAAATCGTTTCAACTTAAGTGTTTTCTTGTAGTGAGTGTTCATTATGCAGGAGTAGCTAAATAAGGAGTTCGTGAAAATAGCATGGATTTTAAAATTGCTGATTTTTCCGTGTCCAGAGTCTCACACGTGGCTTAGAATAACTATGATTATTTTCTGAGAGAAAACTGAACAGTCCCTAATCATGAGAGCGAAAGTGTTCGTCTGTTCATCACATAAAAAAAACAGTTCGAAATAACATTGTTTAAAAGAAGAATTAAATTCTCCTTCGATGTGGTAACTTTCCATGATGAGAATTAAGTTTCATGTGCATAACGAGCAATTTCAAGGGGGATTTTAACGCCTCCTAGTGGCGGAATTATTCTGACATCCGGTCTTGTGGAAACCACAAGTAAAACTGGAATAAACTGATTTGATTTTAAATGACAAAATTTGAAAACCTGAAAATGCTGTGAAATAATAAAATTATTTTTATTTACTTTTTTGTTGTTGTTGTTAAATTCCGAGTTTTCGCCAATAACCTGGCTTTATCAAGGAGATGTCAGTCCGATTAAGTTTTTTTCTTCTTCTTCACAATGATATAATAAGAGGTCCAAGCCTCTCGAAGAGAAAATACGTCTTGTTTCGGTGCTGTTTAAATCCGTGTGCGCAATCGATTGGTTTAAGCGCGAAATTTAAACAATGTAAAGTCACACATTTTAGAAAACATTTTTTTATGCATTTAAATGAGAAAATTTGAAACTCTGAAAATGTTGTGAAATGTTACTTAAATTTTCGCGCTTAAACCTAGCAACCACACACACACGGATTTAAACAGCACCGAAACAAGACGTATTTTCTCTTCGAGAGGCTTCAACCTCTTATTATATCATTATGAAGAAAAAAACTTAATCGGACTGACGTCTCCTTCATAAAACCAGGTTATTGGCGAAAATTTGGACTTTAACAAAAAAAGTAAATAAAAATGATTTTATCCTTTCCTAGCATTTTTAGGTTTTCAAATTTTCTCATTTAAATTCATAAAAAAATGTTTTCTAAAATGTGTGACTTTACATTGCTTGATTTGATTTTGTGGCATTTTCAGTGATACTGTTTTACATCTAAATAGACGGAGTCCTGCGTATATGATAAGCACGGACAGCGGTGATGGTTACTTGCCAAACTGCATCCTGGAATGTTTAAATTTTCGCGGTTAAATCTTTATATAGCGATGTTCTCGAATGTTCCAGCCTATTTGCGGTATCTCCATGTGTGAGGGTGCTCACATCACAACGTTGTGTGCTTGCGCATCTTCATATGCGTAGGTGTTGAAAACGGTGATTGCTATGAAAATGGTCCTGTGGTGGATTTGTTCCGGCCGTATGTAGCGGTCGCTACACCCTAAATAGCAACATTCATTTTGAATGCATCTCTGCCGTATCAAAGAACCGACTGTTGATTTTATATGACGATATGTTGGGCCCTTCTGCTTGCGCAGTACTAAAACTTCTTAAATGCGCTTGTGATGTTAGGCTGTATAAGGGTGTTAACTTTGTTAAAAATCGGACTGTTTCTTCTTTAATCGGATTTTTCGATTATCCATGATCGATTTTCGATACATATCGGATGCATTCTGATACAAAACGTATCAAAGATCATCCACAGACACATAAGTACATTTGTGCGAAATTAAAAAAAAAAAAAATTGGCCTGTCCGTTTTGGAGTCCATAGGGAACGAACTCAAACATACACACTCTCAGTGCCTTTTATATCTAAGTATAACTTGGTTATTTAGAGCACAAATGAACCATGATACTTGACATTTGCATTTTAAACTTTAATTCAAGCCGATATATATAAAAATACGAACTGGAGAGTCACACATTTTAGAAAACATTCTTTTATATAAATTTCAATGAGAACATTTGAAAACCTGAAAATGTCATGAAATGATAAAATCATTTTTTTATTTACTTTTTCGTCAATAACACGACTTTATCAAGAAAAGGATAAAGTCTGTGTATGTAATATATAAAAATAATGTTATAAAATCAATAGTAGGTTCTCTACAGTGCAATGTAGACTACAAAGTATTGTGGACTAATTCCCTGTGGGAAAGTATGTTAAGCTTCCTCCTGATGCACCATCGTGAGTTCCCGACTAGAGCAGGCAATCAGTTGATTTGATTGACAAATGGACGATTTCACCGATTTCGATGACAATAAAAATATGGGAATGTGAAATATTGAATGGCCATCATTCAATCCCGGGTAATGTTGAGTCTCCCTGTCAGTAGTGTTATAATGTCGGGTTTTCTCCTCTTCTGATGAGAAGCATTTAGCTTCAAAATGCCACGGCCTAAAGAGTTCCTATTCTCATTTTTCCTGTCATTTTCGGAAAACGTCGGATTTCCCCGCTAGTATGCATATACAAGCAATAAATAATTTGCTCACGTAACTCATGCTGTTGTCCAGAATATATATTCCGCAATTTATAATAAATTTAATAGTCTATAGTTTTACATACTTATTATTGACGCTCGTGCGCGCTCAGCGACTGTTTAAACATTTTATTAGTTATGTCTATCTTACTTTCTCTTTCTTCCTCTCTCTCTCTCTTTTCCTTATTTTTCTTCCTCTTTCTCTCTCATTTTCTGTTACTTTCTCTCTTTTTCTCTCCCTCCTTCTCTATCTCTCTTTCTCTAATCCTGTTTGATTCTATATTGCTCATTCTCTCTCTATCTTCCTCTCTCTCTCTCTTTCTCGCTTGTTCTCATATCTTTTCCTACTCTTATTCTCCCTCCTTCTCTTAATTTTCTGTTTCTTTCTTTCTCTCTCTATCCCTGTCTTGTTCCCTCTCTTCCTATCTTTCTCACGCTTTCCCTTTCCTTTTCTCTAATTCGGTTTGATTCTCAATCGCACGTCCTCCATCCCTCTATTTATCATTTGTTATCAAATCCCCTCCCTCCTCTAACTATCCTTCCCACCTTTACCTTGCTCCGTTTCTTCTCTCTCTCTCTTTCACTCTCTCTCTCTCTCTTTTTCTCTCTCTCTTTTCCCTTACACTGCCCCATTCCCGTTCCCTCTCTCTTTCTCTTTCTCTCCTCCTCCTCCCTTTCTCTCCTTGTACAATCCTAGTTTCTTCTTACAATTTGTAACATTCTATAATTTAACACCTTCGTCCGCTCCCAGTCTCTTACAACAGATCTTTTCTATTTCT